>NC_069503.1:382416547-382716547 GCF_027579735.1 Bombina bombina
TATATATATATATATACACACACACACACACACATACTGGGAACACACAGTTACCATAGACCACAATGTAAAGGCACTTTTCAATGCCGGTTTCTTTCTAAAACCCCACAAAAACTGCCTGGTGCAGTTATTTTATTAAAAAATAAAAATGCTCCAATTTTTATTTTTTTAATAAAATACACACCATTGTATTTAAAGGGGAACATTTATAAAATTAACCAGAGATCTGATCTCTGGTTAATTGTATAAGCGCTAATTGCTTCAGCGAGCTCGCAGTAGCAATAATCAGCCACTTGTAATGGCTGGTTATATATCGCACACCCGCAAACGGGAGGGTAATTTCTAATGCTGTCTGTGTTTATATAGACAGTTAATAGCCTAAACTTAAGTTTAGATACTTTAAGTATAGGTGAGAGGATACCACAGGCTAAACCAGCTATTGCAAATGCTGAAGTAAGGGTAAATTAGCTACTTGTAAACAATTTAATATACGCCAGCAGGTAAAATGGATCATTGTGAACAAATTAAAGGGGAAAACATTTTTAGGTAAACTGTCCATTTAACATAGCAGCCAAGTGCAAAATTTCTATATACACTAACACTCACCACCTCCTGTCTTATTTAAAGGGACCAATTCAGACTTGTTACTGGAGTTCAACAGGCTAACCACTGTCATTTTGTTAGCAACACTTTCGGCTAGATTATGAGTTTTTGCCGTTAAGGCTTGCAGTGTTAACAAGCAGTTTCTGCTCACTGCTCACCTGCAGATAGTGCTGGTATTACAGATTTTTCTAAACCCGGCGTTAGCCGCAGAAAAGTGAGCGGAGAGCAAAATTTAGCTCCACATCTCACCTCAATACCAGCGCTGCTTACGGTGGTGGTGAGCTGGCAAAACACGCTTGTGCCCGATTTCCCCATAGGAATCAATGGGGCAGATTCCACTGAAAAAAAAACCCTAACACCTGCAAAAATGCAGCGTTCAGCTCCTAACGCAGCCCCATTGATTCCTATGGGGAAATACATTTTATGTCTACACCTAACACCCTAACATGAACCCCGAGTCTAAACACCCCTAATCTTACACTTATTAACCCCTAATCTGCTGCCCCAACATCGCCGACACCTACATTATATTATTAACCGCTAATCTGCCGCTCTGAACACCGCCGCCACCTACATTATACTTATGAACCCCTAATCTGCTGCCCCCAACATCACCGAACCCTACATTATATTTATTAACCCCTAATCTGCCGCCCCCAATGTCACCGACACCTACCTACATTTATTAACCCCTAATCTGCCGCCCCCAACGTCGCCACCACTATATTAAAGTTATTAACCCCTAAACCTAAGTCTAACCCTAACCCTAACACCCCCCTAACTTAAATATAATTTAAATAAATCACGCAGTGATGTCACCAAATTGTCCATATATATGTATATGCTTATATATTTATGCATTAAGATGTGTATATACGCATATTAAAACATAAATATATATATATATATATATATATATATATATATATATATATATACACACACATACTGGGAACACACAGTTACCATAGACCACAATGTAAAGGCACTTTTCAATGCCGGTTTCTTTCTAAAACCCCACAAAAACTGCCTGGTGCAGTTATTTTATTAAAAAATAAAAATCTAAATAAAATTACTACAATTAAATACATTATACCTATTTAAAACTAAATACTTACCTATAAAATAAACCCTAAGCTTGCTACAATATAACTAATAGTTACATTGTAGCTAGCTTAGGGTTTATTTTTATTTTACAGACAACTTTGTATTTATTTTAACTAGGTACAATAGTTATTAAATTGTTATAAACTATTTAATAACGTCCTAGTTAAAATAAATACAAATATACCTGTAAAATAAAACCTAACCTAAGTTACAATTACACCTAACACTACACTATAATTAAATAAATTAAATAAATTAACTACAATTAATTACAATTAAATAAACTAAAGTACGAAAAAAACCTGCCTAACATTGCCTCCCTAACATCGCCAACACCTACCTACATTTATTAACCTCTAATCTCCCGCCCCCAACGTCGCCGCAACTATATTAAATGTATTAACCCCTAAACCTAAGTCTAACCCTAACCCTAACACCCCCTAACTTAAATATAATTTTAATAAAGTTAAATAAAATTACTACAATTAACTAAATTATTCCTATTTAAAACTAAATACTTACCTATAAAATAAACCCTAAGTTAGCTACAATAAAACTAATAGTTACATTGTATCTAGCTTAGGGTTTATTTTTATTTTACAGGGATCTTTGTATTTTCTGGCCGCACCATAAAAATAACTCTGGTATTGAGAGTCCACATAAAGGCTGCGTTAGGCTCCAAAAAAGGAGCGTAGAGCATTTTTAACGCAACTTCAACTCTCGATACCAGAGTTGCTTACGGACGCGGCCAGCCTCAAAAACGTGCTCGTGCACGATTCCCCCATAGGAAACAATGGGGCTGTTTGAGCTGAAAAAAACCCTTACACCTGCAAAAAAGCCGCGTTCAGCTCTTAACGCAGCCCCATTGTTTGCTATGCGTAAACACTTCCTACGTCTGCACCTAACACTCTAACATGTCCCCCGAGTCTAAACACCCCTAACCTTACACTTATTTACCCCTATTCTGCCGCCCCCGCTATCGCTGACCCCTGCATATTTTTTTTAACCCCTAATCTGCCGCTCCGTAAACCGCCGCTACTTACATTATCCCTATGTACCCCTAATCTGCTGCCCCTAACACCGCCGACCCCTATATTATATTTATTAACCCCTAATCTGCTCCCCACAACGTCGCCTCCACCTGCCTACACTTATTAACCCCTAATCTGCCGACCGGACCGCACCGCTACTATAATAAAGTTATTAACCCCTAATCCGCCTCACTAACCCTATAATAAATAGTATTAACCCCTAATCTGCCCTCCCTAACATCGCCGACACCTAACTTCAATTATTAACCCCTAATCTGCCGACCGGAGCTCACCGCTATTCTAATAAATGTATTAACCCCTAAAGCTAAATCTAACCCTAACACTAACACCCCCCTAAGTTAAATATAATTTTAATCTAACGAAATTAATTAACTCTTATTAAATAAATTATTCCTATTTAAAGCTAAATACTTACCTGTAAAATAAATCCTAATATAGCTACAATATAAATTATAATTACATTGTAGCTATTTTAGGATTAATATTTATTTTACAGGTAACTTTGTATTTATTTTAACCAGGTACAATAGCTATTAAATAGTTAAGAACTATTTAATAGTTACCTAGTTAAAATAATTACAACATTACCTGTAAAATAAATCCTAACCTAAGTTACAATTAAACCTAACACTATACTATCATTAAATTAATTAAATAAAATACCTACAATTACCTACAATTAAACCTAACACTACACTATCAATAAATTAATTAAATACAATACCTACAAATAACTACAATGAAATAAGCTAACTAAAGTACAAAAAATAAAAAAGAACTAAGTTACAAAAAATAAAAAAATATTAAAACAATTTTAAACTAATTACACCTACTCTAAGCCCCCTAATAAAATAACAAAGACCCCCAAAATAAAAAATGCCCTACCCTATTCTAAATTAATAAAGTTCAAAGCTCTTTTACCTTACCAGCCCTGAACAGGGCCCTTTGCGGGGCATGCCCCAAGAAGTTCAGCTCTTTTGCCTGTAAAAAAAAAACATACAATACCCCCCCCAACATTGCAACCCACCACCCACATACCCCTAATCTAACCCAAACCCCCCTTAAATAAACCTAACACTAAGCCCCTGAAGATCATCCTACCTTCTCTTCACCTCACCAGGTATCACCGATCCGTCCTGGCTCCAAAATCTTCATCCAACCCAAGCGGGGGCTGGCGATCCATCATCCGGTGGCTGAAGAGGTCCAGAAGAGGCTCCAAAGTCTTCATCCTATCCGGGAAGAAGAGGCGATCCGGACCGGCAACCATCTTGATCCAAGCGGCATCTTCTATCTTCATCCGATGACTACCGGCTCCATCCTGAAGACCTTCGATCAGCCAATCAGATTGAGCTCGCATTCTATTGGCTGATCGGAACAGCCAATAGAATGCGAGCTCAATCTGATTGGCTGATTGGATCAGCCAATCGGATTGAACTTGATTCTGATTGGCTGATTCCATCAGCCAATCAGAATATTCCTACCTTAATTCCGATTGGCTGATAGAATCCTATCAGCCAATCGGAATTCGAGGGACGTCATCTTGGATGACGTCCCTTAAAGGAACCGTCATTCTTCAGTTGGACGTCGCCGGATGAAGATGGGTCCGCGGTGGAGGTCTTCAGGATGGAGCCGGTCGTCATCGGATGAAGATAGAAGATGCCGCTTGGATCAAGATGGTTGCCGGTCTGGATCCCCTCTTCTTCCCGGATAGGATGAAGACTTTGGAGCCTCTTCTGGACCTCTTCAGCCACCGGATGATGGATCGCCAGCCCCCGCTTGGGTTGGATGAAGATTTTGGAGCCAGGACGGATCGGTGATACCTGGAGAGGCGAAGACAAGGTAGGATGATCTTCAGGGGCTTAGTGTTAGGTTTATTTAAGGGGGGTTTGGGTTAGATTAGGGGTATGTGGGTGGTGGGTTGTAATGTTGGGGGGGGGGTATTGTATGTTTTTTTTTTACAGGCAAAAGAGCTGAACTTCTTGGGGCATGCCCCGCAAAGGGCCCTGTCCAGGGCTGGTAAGGTAAAAGAGCTTTGAACTTTATTAATTTAGAATAGGGTAGGGCATTTTTTATTTTTGGGGTCTTTGTTATTTTTTTAGGGGGCTTAGAGTAGGTGTAATTAGTTTAAAATTGTTGTAATATTTTTCTTATGTTTGTAAATATTTTTTTATTTTTTGTAACTTAGTTCTTTTTTATTTTTTGTACTTTAGTTAGTTTATTTCATTGTAGTTATTTGTAGATATTGTATTTAATTAATGTATTGATAGTGTAGTGTTAGGTTTAATTGTAGGTAATTATAGGTATTTTATTTAATTAATTTAATGATAGTATAGTGTTAGGTTTAATTGTAACTTAGGTTAGGATTTATTTTACAGGTAATTTTGTAATTATTTTAACTAGGTAGCTATTAAATAGTTCTTAACTATTTAATAGCTATTGTACATGGTTAAAATAATTACAAAGTTGCCTGTAAAATAAATATTAATCCTAAAATAGCTACAATGTAATTATAATTTATATTGTAGCTATATTAGGATTTATTTTACAGGTAAGTATTTATCTTTAAATAGGAATAATTTATTTAATAAGAGTTAATTAATTTCGTTAGATTAAAATTATATTTAATTTAGGGGGGGTGTTAGTGTTAGGGTTAGACTTATCTTTAGGGGTTAATACATTTATTAGAATAGCGGTGAGCTCCGGTTGGCAGATTAGGGGTTAATAATTGAAGTTAGGTGTCGGCGATGTTAGGGAGGGCAGATTAGGGGTTAATACTATTTATTATAGGGTTAGTGAGGCGGATTAGGGGTTAATAAGTGTAGGCAGGTGGAGGCGACGTTGAGGGGGGCCGATTAGGGGTTAATAAATATAATATAGGAGTCGGCGGTGTTAGGGGCAGCAGATTAGGGGTACATAGCTATAATGTAGGTGGCAGCGCTTTGCGGTCGGCAGATTAGGGGTTAATTATTGTAGGTAGCTGGCGGCGACGTTGTGGGGGGCAGATTAGGGGTTAATAAATATAATACAGACGTCGGTGGTGTTAGGGGCAGCAGATTAGGGGTACATAAGTATAACGTAGGTGGCGGTCGGCAGATTAGGGGTTAAAAAAATTTAATTGAGTGGTGGCGATGTGGGGGGACCTCGGTTTAGGGGTACATAGGTAGTTTATGGGTGTTAGTGTACTTTAGAGTACAGTAGTTAAGAGCTTTATGAACCGGCGTTAGCCCAGAAAGCTCTTAACTACTGACTTTTTTCTGCGGCTGGAGTTTTGTCGTTAGATTTCTAACGCTCATTTCAGCCACGACTCTAAATACCGGAGTTAGAAAAATCCCATTGAAAAGATAGGATACGCAATTTACGTAAGGGGATCTGCGGTATGGAAAAGTCGCGGCTGAAAAGTGAGCGTTAGACCCTTTTTTGAGTGACTCCAAATACCGGAGTTAGCCTAAAACCAGCGTTAGGAGCCTCTAACGCTGGTTTTCACAGCTACCGCCAATGTCCAAATCTAGGCCTTGGTTTCCTTTGTTGAAGAGTAAATCTAGGTAGACTGAGGAGCATGCATGAGTATTAGCATTCTACATCAGCAGTGTTTGCAACTATGTATAACATTCCTATAAACATTGTTTCAAACACTGCTGCCAGCTGGCTAAAGAATTGTGATTACGATTACTCTTTAACAAAAGATACAAAGAAAACAAAGCAAAGTTCCTTGATATATTTCATTCTGTACCACAACATATTTTGAAGGGCTGTGAACAATAGCTTCTTTGTAAACATTTAGAAAATATATTTGACACTTTCAGTCATAGAAATAGATATTAGATAAAATATGTTCTATATTTTAGGCAACAGGAGCACCATGCCAAATAGGCTCCTTTAAAAGCTAATTGTTCAAGATGAATACCCAAAAATGTAATGTTTCTCTAAACTTTATGAAAACATTTTCCATTTTTGGATAGTTTAATTTTTAGCAATACACTATGAATCTTACTGAAGCTACAGAAGAGAAACAGGGAAGGAGACCATTAAAATATAAAAAAATATCATAATATAAAGTGACATTAGCATTAAACAAAATAGGAAAGAAAAGTAAACTCAGGCTCTATACCAGTGTTTTCCAAGACAGTCGGCTGAATAATAGCAGTCTAGAAGCCAGGAATAAATTCATAATGAAATATAAATATATTATATTTGCAAGCATATAAAAGGCACACATAGCGGAAATAAAAGGCTTTTTCTGACATCATCTTTGTTCTATAGCATCAAGAGCACAAATTCTCTTTCTTTTTAATAACAAAAAACATTGCACACAAGTCATCCCAATATAAAATATTCACACACTAATAATGGTCTTCTGAAGTGTAAACACTGCACTGGTATTCACAATGTCTGATATGGTGCAAGATGATGAAAAATAAAAACAATGAAAAACATATGTACAGTAGTTACCACAAAAGAAGCAAGAAACATCAACCTTATATATGAATTATATATATATACAAACGGACTAGGAACAATTTGGGTATAAACCCCTTTAAAAAAAAAAATAAGTGTGGATGGAATGCTAAGTTTCTGTCTATCTTTGCTGATTATAAGTATCTATAGTGTCGTAAAATATGAATATGGTGAGCCAAGAAAAAAATGTCTTTATCATTAAAGGGGCATTCCAGCCCAAATTTGAATTTACGTGGATGCATTTTATCTTTGAATACAAGCATTTTTGTAATATACATGTATTAGCAAAAATACTTCTAATAAAAGCTATAGCTGTTTCAAAAGTGTATTTAAGTATGCATCGTGCACCAGCATTTTAAACACAGCTCTTCCTCAGAGAGCCTAAGGTGCTGGTACCAACTGGTAATGACTCAATTTGTTAATTGCTGACATGATACAAGCACCACTGGTGTTCTAAGCAGCTGCAGTATTAAAAATGCTGGTGCACTGAGGATATGTAGTTATGCTTCACATGCATATGCAGGAAAAAATGCTGACACAAAAACAGTGATAACTTTTACTAGAAGCATTTTTGCCAATGTATGTATATTGAAAATATGTATCTATTCAAATATGTAATTGATCTACATGCATTTCAGTTTTGACTGGAATGTCCCTTTAAATACCTAAACCCAATTAAGCACATTTGGTGTGAATGAACCTACCGCCTTGTCTATTATCATATTCACAGTAATGCTTTTGTGAGTTACATTTGCATTACTGCGCAGGAAGTGGAGTGTATAGGCAGTTGGAATAGACACTAGCCCTTCATGTAGAAATCATGATTCTCTTTGACAATTCCGGAACTGTAGAAGGAATGTTTAGAAGTATTGTTTTGTGATACACAAGGGGGAACTGCTGAGGCAGATAGAGAGACTGATCAATACATTCAGTTAACAGGAAAATACTAGGTAGAAGAAATGACTGTTATATGGCAGTTGGTCGCTAGTCTATGACACAAGTAGTGAAGAAGTAGAAGGGGGGTGAAGAGGGTTAAAAGGGACAGTGTACTCCAGAATTGTTATTGTTTAAAAAGATAGATAATCCCTTTGTTTACCATACCCTAGTTTTGCATAACCAACACTGTTATATTAATACACATTTTACCCCTGTGATTACCTTGTATCTCAGCCTCTGCCAACTGCCTCCTTATCTGAGTGCTTTTGACAGACATGCATTTTGGCCAATCAGTGCTGACTCTTAAATGACACAGCGAGAGTGAGCACAACCTTATCTTTATGACACACATGAACTAGCAGTGTCTAACTGTCAAAAACTGACTAAATGCACTGCGATAAGAGTAAACGGCTTAGAAATTAGCATACGGGTCTACCTAGGGTTAGCATTCAACAAAGAATACCAAGAGAACAAAGCAAATTAGATGATACAAGTAAATTGGAAAGTTGTCTAAAATTGCATGTCCTATCTGAATCATGACAGTTTAATTTTGACTAGACTGTCCCTTTAACTACAGCTCTATGATGCTTTAACAGAAGCTGGTAAAATATATACTTACCTTGGGATGCATAAGCAGGCTGCCGCCACCTACATTATATTTATTAACCCCTAATCTGCCGTCCACAATGTCGCCGCTACTATTCTAAATTTATTAACCATTTAAACCTGTCTAACCCTAACCCTAACACCCCCTAACAAATATAATTTAAATAAATCTAAATACAAAATTACTATCATTACCTAAATTATTCCTATTTAAAACTAAATAATTACCTATAAAATAAACCCTAAGCTAGCTACAATATAACTAATAGTTACATTGAATCTAGCTTAGGGTTTATTTTTATTTTACAGGCAAGTTTGTATTTATTTTAACTAGGTAGAATAGTTACTAAATAGTTATTAACTATTTACTAACTACCTAGCTAAAATAAATACAAATTTACCTGTAAAATAAAACCTAACCTAAGTTACACTAACACCTAACACAACACTACAATTAAATAACTTACCTAAATTAAATACAATTAAATAAATTAAATACAATTAGCTAAATTACAACCCCCCCCACTAAATTACAGAAAATAAAAAACAAATTACAAGATATTTAAACTAATTACACCTAATCTAAGAGCCCTATCAAAATAAAAAGCCCCCCCCCAAAATAAAAAAAACCCTAGCCTAAACTAAACTATCAATAGCCCTTAAAAGGGCCTTTTGCGGGGCATTGCCCCAAAGAAATCAGCTCTTTTACATGAAAAAGAAATACAAACAACCCCCCAACAGTAAAACCCACTACCCACACAACCAACCCCCCAAATAAAACCTTAACTAAAAAAAAACTAAACTCCCCATTGCCCTGAAAAAGGGCATTTGGATGGGCATTGCCCTTAAAAAGGACATTTAGCTCTATTGATGCCCAAAGCCCTAACCTAAAAATAAACCCACCCAATATACCCTTAAAAAATCCTAACACTAACCCCCGAAGATCCACTTGCCGGGAGAAGTCTTCATCCAAGCAGCAAGATGTCCTCAACAAAGCCGGCAGAAGTGGTCCTCCAGACGGGCAGAAGTGGTCCTCTAGACGGGCAGAAGTCTTCACTCAGACGGCATATTCTATCTTCATCCTTCTGACGCAGAACAGCTCCAGCTTCAAGACATCCGGCACGGAACATCCTCTTCAATCGACGTCTTCTTGCTGAATGAAGGTACCTTTAAATTACATCATTTGGATGGCGGAATTAAGGTTGAAAAAATCCTATTGGCTGATCCAATCAGCCAATAGGATTGAGCTTGCATTCTATTGGCTGATTGGAACAGCCAATAGAATGCAAGCTCAATCCTATTGACTGATTGGATCAGCCAATAGGATAAAAGCTCAATCCTATTGGCTGATTGCATCAGCCAATAGGATTTTTTCAACCTTAATTCCAATTGGCTGATAGAATTCTATCAGCCAGTCAGAATCTAAGGGATGCCATCTTGGATGACGTCAGTTAAAGGTACCTTCATTTGGCAAGAAGACGTCGATTGAAGAGAATGCTCCGCGCCGGATGTCTTGAAGATGGAGCCGCTCCCCGTCGGAAGGATGATGATAGAAGATGCCGTCTAGGTGAAGACTTCTGCCCGTCTGGAGGACCACTTCTGCCGGCTTCGTTGAGGACATCTTGCCGCTTGGATGAAGACTTCTCCCGGTAAGTGGAACTTCGGGGGTTAGTGTTAGGATTTTTTAAGGGTGTATTGGGTGGGTTTTATTTTTAGGTTAGGGCTTTGGGCAGCAATAGAGCTAAATGCCCTTTTTTGGGCAATGTCCATCCAAATGCCCTTTTCAGGGCAATGGGGAGCTTAGGTTTTTTTTAGTTAGGGTTTTATTTGGGGGGGTTGGTTGTGTGGGTGGTGGGTTTTACTGTTGGGGGGGTTGTTTGTATTTCTTTTTCAGGTAAAAGAGCTGATTTCTTTGGGGCAATACCCCACAAATGGCCCTTTTAAAGGCTATTGATAGTTTAGTTTAGGCTAGGTTTTTTGTTTGTTTTTTGGGGTGCTTTTTTATGTTGATAGGGCTCTTAGATTAGGTGTAATTAGTTTAAATATCTTGTCATTTGTTTTTTATTTTCTGTAATTTAGTGTTTTTTTTGTAATTTAGCTAATTGTATTTAATTTATTTAATTGTATTTAATTTAGGTAAGTTATTTAATTGTAGTGTAGTGTTAGGTGTTAGTGTAACTTAGGTTAGGTTTTATTTTACAGGTAAATTTGTATTTATTTTAGCTAGGTAGTTAGTAAATAGTTAACAAATATTTAGTAACCAATTCTACCTAGTTAAAATAAATACAAACTTGCCTGTAAAATAAAAATAAACCCTAAGCTAGGTACAATGCAACTATTAGTTATATTGTAGCTAGCTTAGGGTTTATTTTATAGGTAAGTATTTAGTTTTAAATAGGAATAATTTAAGTAATGATAGGAATTTTATTTTGATTTATTTAAATTATATTTAAGTTAGGGGGTGTTAGGGTTAGGGTTAGACTTTGGTTTAAAGGGTTAATACATTTAGAATAGTGGCGGCGATGTTGGGGACGTCAGATTAGGGGTTAATAAATGTAGGTAGGTGGCGGCGATGTTAGGGGCGGCAGATTAGGGGTTAATAAACATAATGTAGGTGTCGGCGATGTTGGGGGCAGCAGATTAGGGTTTAATAAGTAAGATTAGGGGTGTTTAGACTCGGGTTCATGTTAGGGTGTTAGGTGGTAACATAAAATTTGTTTCCCCATAGGAATCAGTGGGGCTGCGTTACTGGGTTTTACGCTGCTTTTTTGCAGGTGTTAGACTTTTTCTCAGTCGGCTCACCCCATTGATGTCTATGGGGAAATTGTGCACGAGCACGTACGACCAGCCCACCGCTCACTTAAGCAGCGCTGGTATTGGAGTGCAGTGTGGAGCTCAATTTTTCTCAACGCTCACTTCTTGCCTGTTAACGCCAGGTTGATAAAAACCTGTAATACCAGCGCTGCAGGTAAGTGAGCGGTGAGAATAAACTGCAAGATAGCACCACACCCCTGTTACCGCAAAACTCGTAATCTAGGCGTTTGTTTCTATAAACTAATTGGTGATGTCATGTTTGAACAATTTTTCTATTTATTTATTTGCTAACAAGGCTGGGTGGAAACCCTTTAAGATAATCCTATGTTCCACAAACCTATGTTTGGACAGTGTCTTATATTGTCTGATTTATATCTTTACCTAATTGTCCTTAGCAGGAAGGATAGCTAAGGGGAAACTTAAGCTAAAACATGGTGGCACCCATTATTTTATAGAAACTCAGTGAAATTTAGAAAAACAACAATATTCAGAGTTAAAATACACGAAAAAGGGACAAAATAAATAAAGTATATTGCAAATTCTCCTAGTAAGAGGGCGCTATATTCAAATAGATAAATGAAATAATGGGAAAAGGCAAATAATATTAATAAATAAATCAAATAATGCCTGTGACAATAAACTGTAAGAAATGATGGAGGGAGGTATGCTCAGTTTAAAAGTTAATTTATTAATCTAATTGTTTAATAGATATTCCAAGAAGAAAAGCAAGTGTAGATGAGCGTAGCACCACAGGCTTGCGTGTTTTGGCTGAAAGCCGTAATCATAGCCAATAACTGCAATACACTGCAACACATGTGTTTCCTTCAACACCAAATACAAGAAAATATTCCAATCTGATTTCTTGATCTGCATGAGTTTACCTTATAGAATGCATGTGTGGGATAAAGTACACTGGACATACCAGTCATGGTCAACATACAAGATGGGGTGAACACTGTAGGAAAATTATAAAAGTTTTTTTTAAAACAAAGTGTATCTCATCATTGCACTTTATACCATAATTCCAATCCAGTAGTTCTAAAAATAATACCAATTGAACACATTCCCATTCATTCATCATACAATCGAATGACCTGTCTCCGCCAACGTGAGACATTTTGGATATACAAACTAAAAACCCTTTCTCCTGTTATGGTCTTAATGAAAATATTGATCTAGGGGGGCGTTGCCAACCGCCGAAGAAGAAAGCCGTATTCATTATGAGCTCCGTCAGCATTGCGGTTAAAAGAGCCAACTTTCACCCCAAAAAAGCTTGAACTTTTCCCTCAAAGCCTACCCGCAAGTGGGGAACACCTAATGAACAGGCTAGAGGGTAACTTGTCTCGGATTTTGTTCCCTGTGTTGAGACCAGACTGGGGCCGCCATCCATTCTGCTGCCACTGAAATGTTGTGGCTCCACTCCGACGACTGATCTTTACCTCCTCTCACTGGATTGATATCCTTGATCTGGCCTTACCTCATCACTGTCACAAAAGGTAAGCCTGCCCGCAAGAAAATATAGTGGACACCATTGCAGCAGATGTGAGCCTGTATGTCCATTGGGGAACTAGGCCACGAGCGGACATTTTCAGACTAGTGGCCCAATTTGAGCCCTTACCGTAGTGCCTCACTCTCCTGTTACAAAAAGAAGCCCTGCAATCATCCCTCCTAGTCACTAAGGGCACAGGCCAAAATAAATAAATAAAAGGAAAACAATATACAGAGATGCAAGATGGAAAAACACACACAATATTCTGTACAAATGAACTAAGAACTGATACTCTCCTTTAGGTCAGACCGCAGCCTTCTTGCAGTCTCTCCCTTGTGACTGTGTATAGATAGATAGTAGTAGTAGATGGCGCTGGTCTATTGAGTGATTTTCTCTAGTAAGTGAAGAGAAAAAAGGCTTGATGCATATATTGAAGCCAATTAATATGGGTGCAGTATACTCACTCCATAAGATGAATCTTTACAGCTGAAAGGGAACGTAGCGTCAGATGGCAAGAGTCCACAGGTTCCTGGAGTCAAATACTGAATTTTCAGGTTTATCCAAAAGTGGACTATAAATGAATAGAGACCCAAAATGACAAAAGTATCTAGTGTATAATCGAAAAAAATGTAGTAACTTACTCCATAAATAAGGAGATTCCAGCTCAGCACAGCAAAACAAGATCTTGACAATCTTTCAACAAAGGATAAAAGGTTTTATTTGCTCAATGCGTTTCAACGTATTACACATCTTTATCAAGAGCATACATTAAAACAAGTAAAACAGGTAAGTAAAACCAAGTATTGAGTGTGTTTGCTGTGGCTACAGGGCTGGTTTATATACAGGTGAACAATTAGTTCCAATTTCCTGTTGAGCACAGGAAATTGGACTCACAAAAACTTCATAAACTGTTTAATACTATATATATATGCATCAATAGTAAACTATTCCTGAGACTAAAAATTAAGAAAAATATATTTTAAAGAAAATCATTAAAAAACCATCAAAGTTTAAAAATAGAGGCTTAGTTTAGTATTGAAACGTTATTTAACCAATCAAAACACTTCTTGGATATTTGGACCAATGAACAGACAGTAGTATAAAGTCCTCAATCGAGTAGTCTGTTGTGTAACAGTTCCTTTTCAGGTCCGATCTGTGGTCATGTGCTTTTCTTGTCCAATCAGAGGACGGCTGTAATCCAAGGGTGAAAGCATCAATCCGGAAGAGTCAAAGTTCTGTGTACTAATAGAGGGAGTGTCCTGAATGACATCAGACATATATCTCAGCCAATAAAACAAGATAAATAATTCTGACACAAAAGCAGGAAAAAAGTGACCAGTATTTGCTCTTCAGAATGAATCTGAAACATTTGTGACACCCTACATTCACATTTCAAAAGGGGATCTGTACAGCACATTCATATGACAAAAAAGGGGGTTCAATATTCTATTAAACTGTCACAATATTATTACATCTCATGTAGAGATATTCTACGTCTGAATTATGATTATTGTAGGACCATATAAAGTAAAGTGCCTGATTTGCAAAAGCCCAATATATACTGGCAGTGACGTTAACTGTTGTGGGTTTAAAATAATTATGATCGTTGTCACATGGGAGGTATTATGCGTCTAGATTACATTCATTGTGGGACCATATGAACATGAATACCTGATTTGGGAAAAACCCGATATATATAGTCAGTGGCACTAACTATAATAATGTGAAAAAATTACAACTTATATGTCTCCTAATTAAAGGGACAATACATAAAAATAAAATATCAAGATTGAGATGGTTGTGCCTACCCAAACAAATGAAATAGCCATATGTAACTTCCATAGCAGGAAAGAATACATTTATGTGCATTTATATGAATCATGGTGAGAGCCCACAAATCTAGTAGCATGATTATAAATAAATATTTTGTTTAAGGAAATTTCATGGTGAGAGCCCACAAATCTAGTAACATGATTATAAATAATGTTACTAGATTTGTGGGCTCTCACCATGAAATTTCCTTAAACAAAATATTTATTTATAATCATGCTACTAGATTTGTGGGCTCTTACCATGATTCATATAAATGCACATAAATGTATTCTTTCCTGCTATGGAAGTTACATATGGCTATTTCATTTGTTTGGGTAGGCACAACCATCTCAATCTTGATATTTTATTTTTATGTATTGTCCCTTTAATTAGGAGACATATAAGTTGTAATTTTTTCACATTATTATAGTTAGTGCCACTGACTATATATATCGGGTTTTTCCCAAATCAGGTATTCATGTTCATATGGTCCCACAATGAATGTAATCTAGACGCATAATACCTCCCATGTGACAACGATCATAATTATTTTAAACCCACAACAGTTAACGTCACTGCCAGTATATATTGGGCTTTTGCAAATCAGGCACTTTACTTTATATGGTCCTACAATAATCATAATTCAGACGTAGAATATCTCTACATGAGATGTAATAATATCGTGACAGTTTAATAGAATATTGAACCCCCTTTTTTGTCATATGAATGTGCTGTACAGATCCCCTTTTGAAATGTGAATGTAGGGTGTCACAAATGTTTCAGATTCATTCTGAAGAGCAAATACTGGTCACTTTTTTCCTGCTTTTGTTTCAGAATTATTTATCTTGTTTTATTGGCTGAGATGTATGTCTGATGTCATTCGGGATACTCTCTCTATTAGTACACAGAACTTTGACTCTTCCGGATTGATGCTTTCACCCTTGGATTACAGTCGTCCTCTGATTGGACAAGAAAAACACATGACCACAGATCGGACCTGAAAAGGAACTGTTACACAACGGACTACTCGATTGAGGACTTTATTCTACTGTCTGTTCATTGGTCCAAATATCCAAGAAGTGTTTTGATTGGTTAAATAACTTATCAATACTAAACTAAGCCTCTATTTTTAAACTTTGATGGTTTTTTTAATGATTTTCTTTAAAATATATTTTTCTTCATTTTTAGTCTCAGGAATAGTTTACTATTGATGCATATATATAGTATTAAACATTTTATTAAGTTTTTGTGAGTCCGATTTCCTGTGCTCAACAGGAAATTGGAACTAATTGTTCACCTGTATATAAACCAGCCCTGTAGCCACAGCAAACACACTCAATACTTGGTTTTACTTAACCTGTTTTACTTGTTTTAATGTATGCTCTTGATAAAGACGTGTAATACATTGAAACGCGTTGAGCAAATAAAACCTTTTATCCTTTGTTGAAAGATTGTCAAGATCTTGTTTTGCTGTGCTGAGCTGGAATCTCCTTATTTATGGAGTAAGTTACTACATTTTTTTTCAATTATACACTGGATACTTTTGTCATTTGGGTCTCTATTCATTTATAGTCCACTTTTGGATAAACCTGAAAATTCAGTATTTGACTCCAGGAACCTGTGGACTCTTGCCATCTGACGCTACGTTCCCTTTCAGCTGTAAAGATTCATCTTATGGAGTGAGTATACTGCACCCATATTAATTGGCTTCAATATATGCATCAAGCCTTTTTTGTCTTCACTTACTAGAGAAAATCATTCAATAGACCAGCGCCATCTACTACTACTATCAAAATAAATTTATACCCACAGGGAGCTCTGTCTCCGTCTTAGGCCTCATCCAGTCTGCAGGCCATTTTCTTCTAAACACCAAGTGTACAGGCCCAAACAAACACACAAGTGGTGCCTCGTCTTTGTTTTGGGCCTTATCCATACCCACCCAGCAAAAGTATTAGGCACTCCACAATATATTATAAGAGTGCAAAGAAATGGTAGATGAGCTGTGACTAACACTATCTACGGAATATCACAAATTTATTGCAAGACCTGCCACTTTTTTAGAGCATCCTCATTAAATTCCCCCTTACAAGCTAAGGCCTCAGTAATATAGTCAGGCAGTTCACAATGTTCAGTGGCTAGCTGATGTGTTGGGGCTAGGACCCCACTACTCGATCCTGAGTAACAAGCAGCAATATCTACTACATATCCCAATTGGATTTACAACCATCAGTGTATTCCTCTATTGGGCACTTTGCAGGTCCTGATCAGTGTCTAGATCCACTATCAGCGTCGACCACAACAGCGCAAGCATTGAGAAGAAAATCAAAAGTTCTCTCTACTCCTAAAAGAACTGTAAAAGATCACTTACAACATTCCAAAGCTGTCATGAAAGACAGATCTGAAGATGAATTATCTGACTCAGCCTGTTCCTCTGTAGCTAATACTGACCAGAGTCGTCTAACCTCAGCTATACCAATAAGTTTAACTGATCTTGCGGGTGCTAATAACAACTTGGTCGATACGATTAAATCTATTTTGGCTACTCAACATGATTCCATATGTAAGCGCTTTGACAAATCCTGTCTAGAATTAAGATGCCGTTCTTTTTGTCTATATAACTTTTTAATAAAAGTTATTTGCTGTCACTTCCATTTCTTGATTTTGATACTTTATTTGGGGCCTTAGGTAGTAGCCCTGAAGTGACGTGCATCTCCTCTTTTGAGTGCTGGGATTTTCTGGTTTTGGTTGAATTAAGAAGGTTCATTGCTTCTATCGGAGAATGCACTGATGCATTGGAGCATAAATAAGAAGACCTCCAAGTTGACCATTCTAATTTGATCTCATACTCGAAGTGTTTGGCAGGCCAAATTTCAACCCTGGTTTCAAAACTGGCTAACCTGGAGGATCGCTCCAGGTGCAACAACATTCGCCTGAGAGGAATTCCTGAATCTATTCCACCAAAATACCTTCAGCCATATATGCACGACTTGTTCACCACAGCAGTAGGTCCTCTTTAGGACCCTGAGTCCCTCATTGATAGACCACATAGGGCTATAAGACCAAGAGCTATTGCAGAGGATAAACCCAGGGATGTGGTGGTGAGGCTACATTTTTACACTTTCAGGGAACAAAAATTAAGAGCGGTCAACTCTGGCTCTCTCAAGGGTACCAAGTATGACTCCCTACAAATTTTCCCGGATCTCTCCCTGCACACTCTGCTACAGAGGAAGGCCTATCAAAACTTGACCAAAGTGCTGAGGAGCAATGGTATAAAGTATCGCTGGGCGTTCCCTGTCAAGTTGTTTGTGACCAAAGATGACACCCAGTATATCATCTCCTCTTTAGATCAAGCCAGAGACCTCTTTGCAAATTGGGATTTGATTCCACGAAGGCCATCTTCTACATCACCATTCTTCCTGACAGTAGACTCCATCCTTAGCCCAAGAAGTGAAATAACTTTCTTTGAACAGTTCCCACTACCTTCTGCACTTATCTCAAGTGCCAATTATCATTCTCTGTTGCTTACCATAAGCACGGTACGGTAACTCTAAAGTCTTGATATCTTTAATCCAAGTGGACACTCCTGTATCCTTTATAAGTTATACCTCTTAGTGTGACTGTTATATAGTCCAGTCTTTCTATGTTATGATTATTTTAACTATGTTGTTTGGTATTCCTCTATTTGTTTTGAGGTACAAAAGAAACAAATTGGTTAAGAGTGTTTCAGTAGTTTGTTTACCACACCTGATGAATATCACTATCGCCTCAGACAAGCGGTATAGGACATAGAATTGTATAATTTATTAACACAGACACCTCCCTCTAACCTCTCAATCCACTAGTCACTCTTGCCCCATCCCAAGGAGCCTACAACTCCTATCTTCAGCCTCCTAACCCCTCCATACTCACTCCTTCCTTCTCCGCACTCCAATGTCTTCCCTCCCCCCTGTCTCTCCCATTACTTCAGAACATTCACATCTACCCCTAGACACTATCACATGATTCCTTATGCTCATTATAAAAGGTAGATAGGTCTCTAACTTAGTTTGTCTGGAACTGTTACACTAATGATTGTTCTCCTTCACCTATGTTCTTGTAGTTGTTTAGAAGTTTAAAAGAAACAAATCTGTTGTTTGGTATTCCTCTATATGTTTTGAGGTACAAAAGAAACAAATTGGTTAACAGTGCTTCAGTAGTTGGTTCACCACACCTGATGACTATCACTTTCACATCACACAAGCGGTATAGGATATAGAATTATAAAATGTACTGATACAGACACCTCCCTCTAACCTCTCAACCCATTAGTCACTCTTGCCCCTTCCCAAGGAGTCTAAGCTCCTATCCACAGTCTCCTAAACCCTCTATACTTACTTCCACATCCATTAAGCAATCCCCTCTCTTCCTTCCCCACCCTCCCATTTCTTCCCTCCTCCCTGTCTCTCCTGTGTCTTCAGGACATGCATATCTACTCGTAGTAGTTATAACTACTTGATGTTAATAATGTTTTTTGCTTCCTTTTATTGTTATGAGTTCTCTTGTCAGTTCAATGCTGCACTAATTGACAGCCACGAATATTTATACCTAAAATCAGGATCACCCATAGTGGAACTTCCCTTATCTCATCTTAACATACACACTGCTCAAGCTAGCACTTTGGCCCACAGGAACTCCCCCCCCCCTTATATTGCTCTACTCTATTTTAGGTTTAGAGCACATTTTGACTGGGTATAAACTATTAGGGGGGACTTTAATTATAGGAGGGGACTTCAACATAACTATCCATTGGGACCTATCCATTGACAAAAAAAGCCTCAGCCTATAGATAAAGGGACTATCTTGTCTTCAAATTTATTCCGATCCCTGATGTATCAACACAATCTATATGACTCCTAGAGATGCCTCTTTTCCACCGAGAGAGACAATACATTTTATTCAAACCCCCACCAAAGCTACTCCAGGATTGATTATCTTTTGTGCCATTCCACCCTTATTGATAAACTCTCGCTCCCCAAAATTTGCCCATTGTCAGATCATGATATGGTCTCGGTAGTAATCACCAATACACCTCCGCAATTTGTTCCCCAAAGCTGGAGGCTTGACCCATCACTAATCACTGGACACTATTCCACAAGAACAGCTGAGGTTATTGCTGATTTTCTGGCCATCAATGATAATTTACAAACTGATTTGGGGGCCACAAAGGCCTTCTTGAGAGGTCACTTTATTAAACAAGCTGCAACTAATTGCAAAATCCAAGGTAAATCCCTTGCACAATTATACTTGGAACTACGTACACTAGAACACTACGTACACTACGTACACTACGTACACTACGTACACTAGAACAACACAATAAAAATGCCCCTGCAAAACAGATTTCAGAACAGATTGCTTTAATTAAAACCAAAATTAACTCCATAAAAGAGAGTACAATCTAACCTTATAGCACTGAGACAATTATATTACTATAAAAGCGGACCGTCTGTTAGCTTATAAATTGTGCATGTGCACCCAACAAAGACGAATAAAGATGATTAAATAACAAGCAGGGCCTGAATTCTCTCCCAAAGACATTGCAAGGGAGTTTGCTCATTATTACGACTCCTTATATAATATAGATAGGTCACAGGAAACTCAATAATCCCAGTCCCCCAAATCAAGCAATTTTTGTTCACTCTCAACCTCCCGACCATAACTGAGGAAGACGTTCAAACCCTTATGCATTCCCCTACTATGGAAGAATAAAAGAGCACAATAAAATATTTACAATTTAGCAAGTCCCCTGTCCCAGATGGGTTTATGGCTTTATTTTACAAGACCTTCTCAGTACAGCTAGCTTCTGTCCTTCTGAGATTCTATAATACGGCCATCTCAGAAGGTACTCTAAGACCTAAATTTCTAGAAGCTACGATCCTCACCTTACCAAAAAAGGGGAAAGACCTTTCCATCTGTGGGAGCTATAGGACAATTTCATTAATCAATGTGGAAATTAAGCTATATGCAAAGACTCTTGCCACCAGATTAAATAGATACCTCCCATCCCTAGTAAACCCAGACCAGGTGGGTTTTATTCCAGGCAAACAGGGCCCAGATAATACGCGGTGTCTACTCAATATCTTTACCGAGACATAAGATCTGGGGGTTCCTCTGCTTGCCCTGTCAATGAATGCTGAAAATGCATTTGACAGGGTAAGGTGGGATTTTATGTTCTCCATTCTTCATTCCTTTGGACTTCCAGAAGCCTTTTTTACAGCAATCAAGGCCCTATATTCCTCCCCTACCGCCAGAGTTTGTGGACTTGGCTTCTGCTCCGACACTATTGCTATACACAATGGGACCAGGCATGGCTGCCCTCTGTCCCCCCTGATTTTTGACCTCTTTATTGAACCCCTGGTGGCTGCAATTAGAAATAATATTCAAGTGCAGGGACTCACTTTACATGATACACATCAAAAACTAGCTCTCTATGCCGATGACCTAACCTTTTTTTTTCACTCATCCAGAGTCCTCCCTCCCAGCCCTGTTCAAATTATTAGAGAAATTCAGCTCTATGTCTCACTACAAATTGAACATTAGCAAAACAGAGGCCTTCCCCTTGAATCTTCCAGACCCTACTATAGTCACCCTTAAAAAGATATATAAATTCCAATTGTCAGAGTATCTGTTAATGTCAGTGGATAATACATATCTATATAATAAGATAAAGTAAGTATGCAATCTATCAAATATTAAGTTTGAGCATGCTTAATACCATT
This sequence comes from Bombina bombina, assembly GCF_027579735.1. NCBI lineage: Eukaryota > Metazoa > Chordata > Amphibia > Anura > Bombinatoridae > Bombina > Bombina bombina. Next base: position 382,438,180 of record NC_069503.1, read on the forward strand.
TGCTGGATACATTCTGTGTATTGCAAATCTGAGGTTCAGACTTGAGATGCCCTGCTAATTACATATCAGGATTCAACTTAAACCTTTCTTCCCCTCCCCACTCAATATGCTAAATTATACAATTGTTCAATCACTTATTTGCCCTTTGAAGCTCACAGCTCTGCAGGGGATACTAAACATGGGCCTGATGATCAACCAAGCCAGCATACATCATGGGATGTTAGAGACAAGAGTCTGTGAATAAGTCAGATAAGCAGACAGAAATTTTCAGAATATAGTAATTAGCACAGACCTGTTAATTGGCCCTGAACCAACTGGATACACATAAGGCATCTGAACTCAATTTACCTACAGACAAGTGGGAATGCTGTGACTAAGTCTTCATATGAAATTATAGTGACAACATGTATATAAATATATAAATATATAAATAATATATAATATAATATAATATATATATAAATATCTGCTGTTGTGAATAATAACTGCATTGGTATATATAAATATTAACCCATTTATTTCAAGATAAACACATTTTTCTTTGTTTTCCAGAAATCTAATGAACATTACAAGGGAGAACTGATGTGAAGATGAGATTTCTAAATAAGATGCCTATGAATTGACATATATATTTCATTGATTGATACTACTAGTCCTTCATAATAATGCAACTTTTAAGGCATCTTCTAAAATACGATAAGTAATGTACTCATGTTTCATAATAAAATAATCAAAGAAAATTGCATTATATATTACCATATGTACTGAACACATAGTTTATTAATATCAGAAAATAGTGAGTATATTAAATATACAATTAAATGATATAGTTTGCTGTTAGCAGTATTGATGGTGAGACTACATTTCTGGTTGTCTGCTGCGATCTAGTGGTTTATGCAGGAATTGCAGCCAAGGGAAATTGTAGTATTGAATAGATATATGTTTCCAGCAAGCCAATCAAATGTTTAAGTTAAAAGATCCTATCAAAGGGACAAGCTCCAAGGGCCAATGGAAAGACAACACCTTGGGGTGTATCCAACCAATTTATTCACCAATGATTACAAAAAAAGGGAGGAGCCTATCACTTGAAAAGCTCATGCATAGGAGAAAGAAAAGGTCTTTTGTTTGCTAAAATTTGGACTGATAACTTTGCTGCCAATTTGGGACACAGTCAGTTTAAGCAAAATCTGGCACTAACTTCTGGATACAAATTGCAATACCTTTCTTCATATGAGGTGACCTGAATTTTTTTTAAAAAGCTGGAACATTTAAATTGGCTTATGTAGTAACGTATGAAAAGGACTATAATTTGATATTTTAAAGCAAATACATTCATTGTTGCTACAGTCTAATTGAAGCTAGTAAATTTAAAGAGCATAATTTGTATTTTAAACTCATATTCATAGTCCTGTGTAGTATTAACAAGTCATTACTACTAAGTAATTTATTTCAGCTCAGATAAATTGTCTGTTTGCATTAATAATATGTATAACTTCTGGTGTTTTAATTGTAGTTATATAAAATCATTTGTGGGCTAGGTAGCTAAATTATACTTGTCTGAAAGTGAGTGGTCCATATTGTGGTATTTTATTGCTATTCATTGTGAATAAAGTAAATTGTAAAGGTATATTTTTATGATCTTTGTATAGAATATTGTAACAGCTTAGGTGTGTATAATTTGATTCACAATCTGGTTTCTATAAATATAATTCAATGTGTTCATAAATTTTAACTAATATAAAGAATTTAGGAATAGATATTGATTTTAGTTGTTTCGTATATGCATTGCAATTGGAGGTTATTTTAAAGAATAATTATTAAATAAAATTATATTATAACCTTGCTATATACTGACATATTATCTGGAGGCACTGCAGTAGATATTATTAAATTTATCACATTGATATAATATATTTGTAGTAAATAGAGATTATATAAAAAAATATATTATTAAAATATTTTTTGAAAAATTGATTTAAAAAAGTTATTTTTTTAAATTTATATTTCAAAATTAATATTAATATTGTTGAATACTTTTATTTTTCTTCTTGTTGGCCAAAATTGTATTAGCGTTTTAATTTAACCAAATACTAAGCCAATAAAATAATGTCTGGTACTAGAAGTTATTAAATAGAATCTATACATAGTGTTGAAATATGTTCCGAAAAATCAACGGTTAGTCAGGCAGAAACGCTTAAGACAGAAGTCATTACTCACCTTAAAAATAGATTAAGTATTAAGGGAGAATTATGAGCTAACATTAAGATGCTGAAGACTAAGGCCAAAAATATTGCAAATAATATATGGTGTGGCAAAAGCAAAATATTTCAAGGGCTGTTAAAATTGGGCCAACCTCAAAAGCAGAGGGAACACAACAAAATAATTTTCAAAACTTGGGGTCTGCTCCTCTATGTGAACAATGAAATGTACAATAAAATTGAAGTACAAAATTCACAGTTGGAGCAACTGAGGGATGAAAATTATTCCTTAAGGTTAGACGAGGAAGAGGCAGAACAAGTCCAGGATAAAATTGATGAGTTTGCCCAAAACATGGCCACCTTACAAAAATATAACCAGAGTTTAGTAGCTCATATAGAAGATTTGCATAAGCAATTTGCACAAAGCCAAAGAGAGTCAAGTGGTTTAAAAAGGCTGTATCATCATAATGAAAACCCCTCTATTAGCAATGAGGATAATGCAGATAATTCTAAATCCCTTAAAGAATACATCCAAAATGAACTACAGAAATGTTAGGGAAGAATTTAAACAAAGGACCTCTATTGGGTCAGAAATACACTTCCCAAATAGACAGTCACCTCATGTTAAAAATCCAGGGAACTGCTATACCACAGATGAGGAGGAGGAGGGCAGTTCTAGCAGTGAGTCAGAGGAGCCAGCTACCCAAATAGCCCATGTAGTACTAATGTACATACGGGGTCTCCCCATAGTAAATATAGGGTAGATAGGGGGCATTCCAGCCCCAAAAATAAGGTCCCTAGGAAAGCCCAAGATACGTCTAATAAGGTATATGACACCCCTAAAATAATTATTTTCTTAAAGGATGCAGTACCAAAAATTTCCAAAAACAGAACCACTTCTATAATTGACCACTTAGAAAACTATGAAAATGCTTTACCCATAATGAATGTTACTAGTGAGCAGTCAAAAATTGAATTTTTGCCCTGTGTATTTGAGGGTAAACATCACAAATTATTTGCTTCATTAAAGGATATGAATATTCATTCCTGGAGTGAAAAGAAAAATCAGTGCAGAAAAGAATTTGGGCAATATCGCACTAAAACCGCTGCGAAAATAGCTGTATACGGTTTGAAATGTGGTGTGAATCAAAGCCCAATTAAATTCCTTTCTGTACTGAAAAGTGTGTACAGTATGGCCAAAGACTACCACATATTTGAAAGCTCAGAATTTGTAAAAAAAATTTTCAAAGCATTGCCCGCGCACATCAAAATTAATTTAGCTATAGATTTTGATGAGCACTGCTCATTGGTCTGGCTGATCAAAGAAAGTACAAAGTTATACTCTATTCAGCAGTCCGGTGAACAGGGGGTTAAAAAGGAGCCAAGGTCCAGCCCCAAAATTGTGGCAAAAACTAGGGTGTCACCGAGCCCCCTCAATTTGGAGTCTAAAAAGAAAACCTATGCGGAGGTGGCCCGAGAAAACAGGCCTTCCCCACAAAGTTTTAACTCTGCCCCTCCCCCAACACAGGCTGAGGAGCAGAGATAATATACTCAAAATGGGGGGCATACCCAGGTAAATAATTATCCCCAAAGAGATGAATACTCACAAGGTAATCGGTATCCCCGTAAAAGTAAATGCCAAAAGTGGCAAAAATACTCTCAGGGTAACCAGACACCCCAAGTAAATAGGGATCCCCAAGACATTAACGCTGAACAAGTTGAGCCCCAAAGGCAACCACGTCAAAATAGGAACAATAGCTTTTATTCTGAGGGATCCCAGGGTGCTGGGTAAAAACAGCATGGGTAAAAACAGCTTGTCCATTCAAGTGGGCCAACTCAGTACACAAGTTAGTCAATTATGTACACTATTTACTAATATGAGTCAAGCTTTGACGGTTAAGAACCCTAATAATCCTTTTTTAGGGGTACAGCCAGTGGCCAGCAGTGGACCACAGGCACAGTCATAAATACTGCAGTATTACCTGAGAGAGAGGGGAGAGATATACCAAATAAAATGATAAATGCCAATAATGGTACTAATCATATTCTCTCCCTACAGACCAGGAACGGATGATTTAGCTGTGATGACAAGCAACCTCAGCCTGGAAGCTCTAACAAATCTCTTCCTTTGCAGTTCTCTTATAACCTTATTCCCACAGATGCAGTACACAGGAACCCTGTCGAAACTATTACAGAGGGAAGGACTGGTAAGAATGAAGTTTCTTCTGTATCAGGTAACATGGCGAATACAGGTAAAATATGGTGAAGCCCATAATTGTGTAAGCATGAAAATTTTATGTGTGAAATGGTAGAAACTGCAGGAAGATATTATGTATGGGCTGAACTCCAAGATTCAGTTGCTAACCCTATCATGGGATTAATTGATACTGGATCTCAGGCAACTATTTTATCGCACAGGTACTACACACAGCTAAATGAGCTAACACCCCACAAACCTAAATTAAAAGAATTTGACGGTTCACTAATAGCTGTTGGGGGTGACTCTCTCAAAGTCTATGGTACGGCATGGTTAAAACTAAGGCTGGGGAAAAGGGTAATAAGACACCCTGTCATTATAGTGGATCTGCCAACTGATCGTTTAATTATTGGTAGTGATCTCCTGAAGCGATGAAGCACCATAATTGATTGCATAAATAATGTAATTTGGTCACAAGTAAAAAGACCTATTAATTATGAGTGGTCCGGTACATCTCACACCCGACATAACTGTCACGTGGTGGAAGAAAAGCCAGATGCTGTGGACATCTTACAAATAGATGATCAGACTCCTTTAAGGGGGATATCATTCACAATTCCTCACAGAAATTGTGAGAGTTAAGGGTGATCTATTTATGCATAGGAGGTGACTTAGCTACAGCTTAGGAGGTGTGTAGGTAGCTAACCAATTGCAGTCCTCAAAAAGCCGGTCTAAAGGAATGTACTTGTGGCGGGGTGCCAGCTGAAGGAAGCCGAGCAGACTTCATGAAATACAGGATGAAGGATTAGCAGCACTCCAGAAGATAGAGTAAAAACACAGTCTTTATTCTTGCAAAATTTAAAAACGAAAAAAATACACACAAAAAATGGTGCAGTACAGCACAGCACAGCACATCAGCAAAAAGGTTTACAAAGAAGGGGAGCGAGGTCCTGACATGTTTCGTGCTATTCAGCACTTAATCATAGGATGATTCCCCACCTGTGTAATGCTCCATTTAACTGGTTTTCAACCAATCAAAATTTTCAAAGATATACACACCCTCAAAGCAGAGAGAGCTAGTATAAATGGTGCATTACAGAGGAAAACAAGAATGAAACAAAAAAATAACATAACAATGATAAAAAGAACACTATAGATATAAAAACAATGATAAATAGAATGAAAAAACATTGTTGTTAATTCCTATTATTACACCTTTAATATATTTTCAAATTTGATAAGTTTATAACTCTTCATAGATAAATATTTAATTATTTATTTTCACATACTTTAATGCATAGTGTGTGTCAATAATAGGTACTTGCTTTACACAATTCTGCGACTAGCCTCATATTCAATTAATTCATATTGATCATATTTAGACTTGAAATACCCATAAATACCATACTCTTAACAATTAATGGTATGATGTGCATCGCAACTATCTTTCTGTAGATCACAACGACAGATGTCTTAAATCACAGATGTTTCAAAAACACAACCATTAATCATTAAATAAAATATGAAAGCAGATAATAATATTATGAAACCTCTGATCATGGGATAAGAGCAAACAAAAAGGTAATAAGATATCACTAATACCTCAATAACATGTTAATGTGAAAACATATACAATAAATGCAGGTATTAGATATACACTTACACAGGCTACTCTACCAAAGGGCATTACAGCAAAATAGCACCAGAAGATCCATAGTCATAAAGGAAATAAGTTTTTATATATATATATTTTCCCAGACTAGCTTAGGAATCAACAAAAAAACTAATGTCCCATTCTTTATTGAGGCCATGTGGTGTCCTAGTATTGAGCTTCCATATCCAATAAAGCTCTTTTTTGGAAAGGATAGAATAAATATTACCTCCTCGAATGGGTCTTTTGGCTACATCAATTACTTTAACTGTAAACTTAGATTGATCTGTAAAATGTATGCCATTAAAGTGTCTTGCTACACTAGAATCTTTATTATAGTTTTTTATGTCCCCTATTCTAGACCTGAGGGCACGTGAAGTTTGACCAACGTACTGTTCTGAACATAAAGAGCATTCTATGAGATAAACTACAAATGTAGTGCCACAGTTGGCATAATGATCAATCTTAAAATTACCTTTGGTTGAGTAACTATTGAAGTCTATTCCCATAGAGATATGCTGGCAGGTGTAACAGTTCCTTGACAAGCATTTAAAAGTCCCTTTCTTATTAAGCCATTGCACACTTTTATCTCTGACATTATCATTAACCATACTGGGGGAAAGTTTTTTGCCTAATGTAGGTGTCTTTTTTGACACAAATTTAATCTTGTCAACAACATTGGCCAAAGTGTTGTCCCCTTTAAGTATGGGTAAGTTCTTTTTAATTATATTACATAGGTCATTGAACTGCAAGGAAAATTCCATAGAAAATATCACTACATCTTTGTCAAAAGCATCCTTCTTACCCTTACTAAATGAAGGGGTAAAATTTCTCTTGACATCTTCCAATGACTTATGTAATGTATCAGGGTTGTAACCCCTAGCAATTAGTCTGTCCATTAGTTTATTGGCTTGATGGTTAAACAGATCGTCAGAGTTTGTGTTCCTTCGAAGCCTAAGAAACTGACTTTTCGGAATTGATTGAATTAAATGCTTAGGATGACAAAAGGTGGCGTGCAAGATCGTATTTCCTGATGTTGGCTTCCTGAATGTGTCTGTAATGATCCTATTGGTTTCTACTGAGCCATACAAAGTAAGGTCTAAGAAATGTATTTCTTTATCCTGAATCTCACCAGTAAACTTCAATTTGAGGTCATTATTGTTTACATATTTCAAGAATTCTTCAAAGACAAAGTCACCCTTAACCACAAAAATGAGATCATCAATAAATCTCATATATGTGCATATATTTTCAAAAAATGGATTATTACTATTGTAATAGCCAGATGCTGTGGACATCTTACAAATAAATGATCAGACTCCTTTAAGTGGCTCTGATGGTAAAATTTCGCCTGGAAAGATAGCAAATATTTCTTTAGGTGGCGATGTATTAACCATATCTAACCACAAGGGGGACCCTAAATCCCCTAAATGGGGATATCATTCACAATTCCTCACAGAAATTGCGAGAGTTAAGGGTGATCTATTTATCCCTATGCAAGTGCATGACCTTGGTAAAACCAATTATGCTAAATTGAACTTAAAACAGGAAGCTAGCTACATAAGCAAAGGTTTTTTAGCACAGATCGCTGAACCTAAGGTGATTAAATATCTTTCTCCCCAAGACCACTGTGTCCATGGCCTGGATGATAGGTCTGAAAGCTATAATATCACAGCTAAATGTTTATTATCTATCTCTATAGGTAATAAATCAGCGAAGCACCTGTTTTTAGTTTTAAATACTCCCCATAGTCAAATATATATTGGCAATGACCTCTTACATAGATACGCCATACAAATAGATTTAATTAACCTTTGCCTCTGGAGCAGGTTAAAAGGAGACCCTGAAGTATTTCAGGATGAAAATGCCGCCCTGAAATCAAACCAGCAATTGCCATATGCTGTGAATACGCAGGTGTCTAACAATGTTGTAATCCCTGCTGGGGCTGATAAATTCCTCTTACCCTTACAAGTAAAAAGAGGTCAGAAATTAAAAACTTCTGAAACACTAATATGCATCTCCCATTGAATGCAATATCTGGGTATAACAATGACCCATACTTCTATGGTAAATATTGGAACTATTCCAATACATGTTATTGTGCATAACATGACCCTAAAGGATATAACCTTATCCAAGTGAACTACCATACGATATGCGCTGGAATCAAGTTATTACACTTTTGCATTCCAGAATAATGTAATTGGGCTAATATCTGAAGGAAACTTAACTGAAGAACAATTAATAGAACAATCCTATGCATCTATGCCAGAGGGACTATTTACAATTCCGTCTATTTATCCCTTCAGCTTGGAGGAAGGCATCTGTAAAATTGAAGAAGCCTCTCTAGTATTTGATCAGCTAATCAAAGATCAAGAATACCACAATACCCAGAGTCATGCAGGCCATGTAAATTATAATCAAGGGGATCTCACCTCTAGGTTGGAAGAAGCCTATGAGATAGGATGGCCTGAAATATTTCCAGGATTTCAGCAAATAGTCGAAGAGCAAATTTCTTTAGCTATAGGCTGTTCCAGTGATGATGAAAGCCGAGAGCTGAGAGAACTCCTGATGGAGTACAAGGATATTTTTGCTAGGGATTCTTATGACTGTGGAACTACAGACTTGCACATTGCAAGAATCCAAACAGATCCCAATGCACCACCTGTCTTTGTTAAACAATGCAGACTTCCTTTAGCCTCATATGATTCTCTTGCAGAAATCATATGGAACTTGGAAGGAAGAGGTATTATCAGACAGGTGCATAGCTCTTATAACAATCCTATTCTAGGTGTTCTTAAGCCCAATGGACAATGGCGTTTGTGTGCTGACTTTAGACAGCTAAACAAAAGAGTATACATGTCTGGCTGTCCTGTGCCATATATTAACCAGTGCCTAGCACAGATGCAGGGATCTAAAATATTCACTGCCATTGATTGTGCACAGGGATATTGGACCACAAAGGTACATGAAGAGGACCAGTATAAGCTTGCATTGTCATTCCAAAAGGTCCAGTATGCATTCCAAAAGCTCCCGTTTGGATATATAAATTCAGAACATGAATTTGCTGTATTCATGCATAAGGCTATGCCTGATGCACTGAAAAGGAGGACCTTATCTTATGTTGATGATGTTTTAATCAAAAGCACAGACTTTTAAAAACACATCACAGAACTTAAATATGTCATCAGCCAACTTAAAAAGGGCAGGTGTCAAATTATCCCTACAAAAAGCTCAATGGTGCTGCACTCGTGTAAACTTCTTGGGACATGAAGTTACTTCTGAAGGGTTAAATCCTCCGAAGAAATAGGTGGAAGCTATAATAAATTCTAAAAACCCTTAAAGGAATTGAGATCATTCCTGAGTATGACAAATTATTATTGTCGCAAATTCATTGATAATTATGCAGAATTAGCTAAATAATAATGCAACTTTTAAGGCATCTTCTAAAATATGATAAGTAATGTACTCATGTTTCATATTAAAATAATCAGAGAAAATGGCATTATATATTACCATATGTACTGAACACATAGGCCTAGATTTGGAGTTCGGCGGTAGCCGTCAAAACCAGCGTTAGAGGCTCCTAACGCTGGTTTTGGCCGCCCGCTGGTATTTGGAGTCAGTGATTAAAGGGTCTAACGCTCACTTTTCAGCCGCGACTTTTCCATACCGCAGATCCCCCTACGCCATTTGCGTAGCCTATCTTTTCAATGGGATCTTTCTAACGCTGGTATTTAGAGTCGTTTCTGAAGTGAGCGTTAGAGCTCTAACGACAAGATTCCAGCCGCCTGAAAATAGCAGGAGTTAAGAGCTTTCTGGCTAACGCCGGTTCATAAAGCTCTTAACTACTGTACCCTAAAGTACACTAACACCCATAAACTACATATGTACCCCGAAACCGAGGTCCCCCCACACCGCCGCCACTCGATTAAAATTTTTAACCCCTAATCTGCCGACCGCCACCTACGTTATACTTATGTACCCCTAATCTGCTGCCCCTAACCCCGCCGACCCCTGTATTACATTTATTAACCCCTAACCTGCCCCCCACAACGTCGCCGCCAGCTACTTAAAATAATTAACCCCTAATCTTCCGACCGCAAAGCGCCGCCACCTACGTTATCCCTATGTACCCCTAATCTGCTACCCCTAACACCGCCGACCCCTATATTATATTTATTAACCCCTAATCTGCCCCCCTCAACGTCGCCGACACCTGCCTACACTTATTAACCCCTAATCTGCCGAGCGGACCTGAGCGCTACTATAATAAAGTTATTAACCCCTAACCCGCCTCACTAACCCTATCATAAATAGTATTAACCCCTAATCTGCCCTCCCTAACATCGCCAACACCTAACTTCAATTATTAACCCCTAATCTGATGACCGGAGCTCACCGCTATTCTAATAAATTGATTAACCCCTAAAGCTAAGTCTAACCCTAACACTAACACCCCCCTAAGTTAAATATAATTTAAATCTAACGAAATAAATTAACTCTTATTAAATAACTTATTCCTATTTAAAGCTAAATACTTACCTGTAAAATAAATCCTAATATAGCTACAATATAAATTATAATTATATTATAGCTATTTTAGGATTAATATTTATTTTACAGGCAACTTTGTAATTATTTTAACCAGGTACAATAGCTATTAAATAGTTAAGAACTATTTAATAGTTACCTAGTTAAAATAATAACAAATTTACCTGTAAAATAAATCCTAACCTAAGATATAATTAAACCTAACACTACCCTATCAATAAATTAATTAAATAAACTACCTACAATTACCTACAATTAACCTAACACTACACTATCAATAAATTAATTAAACACAATTGCTACAAATAAATACAATTAAATAAACTAGCTAAAGTACAAAAAATAAAAAAGAACTAAGTTACAAAAAATAATAAAATATTTACAAACATAAGAAAAATATTACAACAATTTTAAACTAATTACACCTACTCTAAGCCCCCTAATAAAATAACAAAGCCCCCCAAAATAAAAAATTCCCTACCCTATTCTAAATTAAAAAAGTTACAAGCTCTTTTACCTTACCAGCCCTGAACAGGGCCCTTTGCGGGGCATGCCCCAAGGATTTCAGCTCTTTTGCCTGTAAAAAAAACATACCATACCCCCCCCAACATTACAACCCACCACCCACATACCCCTAATCTAACCCAAACCCCCCTTAAATAAACCTAACACTAAGCCCCTGAAGATCTTCCTACCTTGTCTTCACCATACCAGGTTCACCGATCCGTCCTGGCTCCAACATCTTCATCCAACCCAAGCGGGGGTTGGCGATCCATCATCCGGTGCTGAAGAGGTCCAGAAGAGGCTCCAAAGTCTTCCTCCTATCCGGCAAGAAGAGGACATCCAGACCGGCAAACATCTTCTCCAAGCGGCATCTTCAATCTTCTTCCATCCGGTGCGGAGCGGGTCCATCTTGAAGCAGGCAACTCGGATCCATCCTCTTCTTCCGTTGTCTCCCGACGAATGACGGTTCCTTTAAGGGACGTCATCCAAGATGGCGTCCCTCGAATTCCGATTGGCTGATAGGATTCTATCAGCCAATCGGAATTAAGGTAGGAATTTTCTGATTGGCTGATGGAATCAGCCAATCAGAATCAAGTTCAATCCGATTGGCTGATCCAATCAGCCAATCAGATTGAGCTCGCATTCTATTGGCTGTTCCGATCAGCCAATAGAATGCAAGCTCAATCTGATTGGCTGTTCCGATCAGCCAATAGAATGCAAGCTCAATCTGATTGGCTGATTGGATCAGCCAATCGGATTGAACTTGATTCTGATTGGCTGATTCCATCAGCCAATCAGAAAATTCCTACCTTAATTCCGATTGGCTGATAGAATCCTATCAGCCAATCGGAATTCGAGGGACGCCATCTTGGATGACGTCCCTTAAAGGAACCGTCATTCGTCGGGAGACAACGGAAGAAGAGGATGGATCCGCGTCGCCTGCTTCAAGATGGACCCGCTCCGCACCGGATGGAAGAAGATTGAAGATGCCGCTTGGAGAAGATGTTTGCCGGTCCGGATGTCCTCTTCTTGCCGGATAGGAGGAAGACTTTGGAGCCTCTTCTGGACCTCTTCAGCACCGGATGATGGATCGCCAACCCCCGCTTGGGTTGGATGAAGATGTTGGAGCCAGGACGGATCGGTGAACCTGGTATGGTGAAGACAAGGTAGGAAGATCTTCAGGGGCTTAGTGTTAGGTTTATTTAAGGGGGGTTTGGGTTAGATTAGGGGTATGTGGGTGGTGGGTTGTAATGTTGGGGGGGGTATGGTATGTTTTTTTTTACAGGCAAAAGAGCTGAAATCCTTGGGGCATGCCCCGCAAAGGGCCCTGTTCAGGGCTGGTAAGGTAAAAGAGCTTGTAACTTTTTTAATTTAGAATAGGGTAGGGAATTTTTTTATTTTGGGGGGGCTTTGTTATTTTATTAGGGGGCTTAGAGTAGGTGTAATTAGTTTAAAATTGTTGTAATATTTTTCTTATGTTTGTAAATATTTTATTATTTTTTGTAACTTAGTTCTTTTTTATTTTTTGTACTTTAGCTAGTTTATTTAATTGTATTTATTTGTAGCAATTGTGTTTAATTAATTTATTGATAGTGTAGTGTTAGGTTAATTGTAGGTAATTGTAGGTAGTTTATTTAATTAATTTATTGATAGGGTAGTGTTAGGTTTAATTATATCTTAGGTTAGGATTTATTTTACAGGTAAATTTGTTATTATTTTAACTAGGTAACTATTAAATAGTTCTTAACTATTTAATAGCTATTGTACCTGGTTAAAATAATTACAAAGTTGCCTGTAAAATAAATATTAATCCTAAAATAGCTATAATATAATTATAATTTATATTGTAGCTATATTAGGATTTATTTTACAGGTAAGTATTTAGCTTTAAATAGAAATAAGTTATTTAATAAGAGTTAATTTATTTCGTTAGATGTAAATTATATTTAACTTAGGGGGGTGTTAGTATTAGGGTTAGACTTAGCTTTAGGGGTTAATACATTTATTATAGTAGCGGTGAGGTCCGCTCGGCAGATTAGGAGTTAATAAGTGTAGGCAGGTGTCGGCGACGTTGAGGGGGGCAGATTAGGGGTTAATAAATATAATATAGGGGTCGGCGATGTTAGGGCAGCAGATTAGGGGTACATAGGGATAACGTAGGTTGCAGCGGTTTACGGAGCGGCAGATTAGGGGTTAAAAAAAATATGCAGGGGTCAGCGATAGCGGGGGCGGCAGATTAGGGGTTAATAAGTGTAAGGTTAGGGGTGTTTAGACTCGGGGTACATGTTAGGGTGTTAGGTGCAGACGTAGGAAGTGTTTCCCCATAGGAAACAATGGGGCTGCGTTAGGAGCTGAACGCTGCTTTTTTGCAGGTGTTAGGTTTTTTTTCAGCTCAAACAGCCCCATTGTTTCCTATGGGAGAATCGTGCACGAGCACGTTTTTGAGGCCGGCCGCGTCCGTAAGCAACTCTGGTATCGAGAGTTGCATTTGCGGTAAAAATGCTCTACGCTCCTTTTTTGGAGCCTAACGCAGCATTTGATTAAACTCTCGATACCAGAGTTAAATTTATGGTGCGGCCAGAAAAAAGCCCGCGGAGCGTTAACAGCCCTTTTACCGCCGAACTCCAAATCTAGGCCATAGTGTATTAATATCAGAAAATAGTGAGTATATTAAATATACAATTAAATGATATAGTTTGCAAGGGAAATTGTAGTATTGAATAGCCATATGTTCCCAGCAAGCCAATCAAATGTTTCCGCTCAAAGATCCTATCAAAGGGACAAGCTCCGAGGGCCAATGGAAATACAGCATTGTGGGGTGTATCCAACATTCACCAATGATTACAAAAAAAGGGAGGATCCTATCACTTGAAAAGCTCATGCATAGAAGAAAGAAAATGTCTTTTGTTTGCTAAAATTTGGACTGATAACTTTGCTGCCAATTTGGGACACAGTCACTTTAAGCAAAATCTGGGACTAACTTATGGATCAATATTGCAATACGTTTCTTCATATGAGGTGACTTGAATATATTGAAAAAGTTGGAACATTTAAATTTGCTTACGTGGTAACGTATGACAAGGACTATAATTTTAAAGCAAATACATTCATTGTTGCTACAGTCTTATTGAAGCTAGTAAATTTAAAGAGCATACTTTGCATTTTAAACTCATATTCATAGTCTTGTGTAGTTTAAACTAGTCATTACTGCTAAGTAATTTATTTCAGCTCAGATAAATTGTCTGCATTAATAATATATATAACTTCTTGTGTGCTAAGTAGCTTAATTATACTTGTCTGAAAGTTAGTGGTCCATATTGTGGTATTTTAATGTGATTCATTGTGAATAAGATAAATTGTAAAGGTTTATTTTTATGATCTTTGTATAGAATATTGTAACAGCTTAGGTGTGTATCATTTGATTCACAATCTGTTTTCTATAAATATAAATCAATGTGTTCATAAATTTTAACTAATCTAATTTTAATTGGAGGTTATTTTAAAGAATAATTATTAAATAAATTATATTATAACCCTGCTATATACTGACACACTGGTCCACACAAGGCCTAAAACCCCTAGGAGTATTCCTCTCCCACGATATCAATACTGTACTGCTTAAAAACTTTAATCCCTTATTGCAGCACCTTCAGCGCGACCTGAACTCTAGGAGATATGATGATATTTCTTGGTTCGGCAGAATAGCTGCCGTCAAAATGATGCAATTACCAAAATTAACTTACTTATTTAGATGCCTTCCCATCAAGGTTCCACTGTCCCTACTAAACAAATTCCAGGCAGTAATCAACAGATACATTTGGAACGGCAAATGCCTAAGAATAGCTGCTTTTCTTCTCCAACATCCAATTAGTCTAGGACTACCGAACATTAGGCTTTATTACGAAGATGCGCTACTTACCCACATATCAAAGTGGAACACTATCGACTCTGCCCCACGCTGACTTGACATTAAACTAGCATCCTTACCGGCCTATATGTTATTGTTGGACCTGCTGTGGATACCCTCTCCCCTTTCCTCAGCTATTTATATCCCTAATAAGATAGTGCAGCATTGTAGGGATGTTTGACTTCAATTATGTCATAACCCTCAGGTATCTCCCCACCCTTCCCCAATCCATTCTATTAATGGCCTTTTATACGGCCTTCCTCTCTCAAACCCTTTTGTACTTCGGGCCTTTTCTCATATCAAAATATGTGATTTCTTTTCGGAAAATGGTATTTGTTCCCATACTGAACTGATAAAAAACTTCTCTATACCTCTTAAATTTCAGTTTGACCATGGGAATTTCTGAGTAGCCCTCCCAGACCAATGTCACCTTCGGAATCCCGTATGACAACTCACATCCACCATAAGTCCCTATTATCCTTTCATTATCAATTTCTCCTCAACGCTATGACACTGACAAAGACTAGAAACATGTGTGATTGGGAAATAGACTGGGAAGTTGCGTTCACTGAACAAAGTTGGACAGATGCAATCTTGCATACCAAACTCTCTATTCATTGCAAGACCCTTTTTGAACTATATTATAAATTACTTACCAGATGGCATTATGTCCCCTCTAAATTATATAGGATGTTTCCAGATACATCCCCTCTTTGTTGGCATGGCTGCCTCATGAGAGGAGACCCACTTCACATTTGGTGGACATGCCCAACCATCAAAACCTTTTGGGCAAAATTACACAAGCTCTGTCTTTCCTTGGAATTGGTTGGGAGTCTTTCCCCCGAAGTTGCGCTTCTTCATTTAAACCTCCAACACTGTCCCTTGCCTTGGCTAAACGTATCTTATTGATAATGATATTAATGGCGTCAAAACTTGCAATTGTGGGAAACTGGAAAAAAATCATGCACCACAGTAGCAGCCTTTGGTGGATTTAATTAGTTATCTGAAATCCATGGAGAATTTTGTTTACAGTTCTCGTCAACAAATTGACTTATACAGTGGGGCAAAAAAGTATTTAGTCAGCCACCAATTGTGCAAGTTCTCCCACTTAAGAAGATGAGAGAGGCCTGTAATTTTCATCATATGTATGCCTCAACTATGAGAGACAAAATGTGGAAACAAGTCCAGACAATCACATTGTCTGATTTGGAAAGAATTTATTTGCAAATTATGGTGGAAAATAAGTATTTGGTGAATATCAAAAGTTCATCTCAATACTTTGTTATATATCTTTTGTTGGCAATGACAGAGGTCATTCATTGCCCGGTCGGTGTGTTTGGGATCATTGTCATGCTGAAAGACCCAGCCACGTTTCATCTTTAATGCCCTTGCTGATGGAAGGAGGTTAGCACTCAAAATCTCACGATACATGGCCCCATTCATTCTTTCATGTACACGGATCAGTCGTCCTGTTCCCTTTGCAGAGAAACAGCCCCAAAGCATGATGTTGCCACCCCATGCTTCACAGTAGGTATGGTGTTCTTTGGTTGCAACTCAGCATTCTCTCTCCTCCAAACACGAGTTGTGTTTCTACCAAACAGTTCTACTTTGGTTTCATCTGACCATATGACATTCTCCCAATCCACTTCTGGATCATCCAAATGCTCTCTAGCATACTTCAGACAGCCCCGGACATGTACTGGCTTAAGCAGGGGGACACGTCTGGCACTGCAGGATCTTAGTCCCTGGCGGCGTAGTGTGTTACTGATGGTAGCCTTTGTTACGTTGGTCCCAGCTCTCTGCAGGTCATTTACTAGGTCCCCCCGTGTAGTTTCTGGGATGTTTGCTCACCATTCTTGTGATCATTTTGACCCCACGGGGTGAGATCTTGCGTGGAGCTTCAGATCGAGGGAGATTATCAGTGGTCTTGTATGTCTTCCATTTTCTAATTATTGCTCCCACAGTTGATTTCTTCACACCAAGCTGCTTGCCTATTGCAGATTTAGTCTTCCCAGCCTGGTGCAGGTTTACAATTTTGTTTCTGGTGTCCTTCGACAGCTCTTTGGTCTTCACCATAGTGGAGTTTGGAGTGTGACTGTTTGAGGTTGTGGATAGGTGTCTTTTATACTGATAACAAGTTCAAACATGTGCCATTAATACAGGAGATGAGTGGAGGACAGAGGAGCCTCTTAAAGAAGAAGATACAGATCTGTGAGAGCCAGAAATCTTGCTTGTTTGTAGGTGACCAAATACTTATTTTCCACCATAATATGCAAATAAATTCTTTCCAAACCAGACAATGTGATTGTCTGGATTTGTTTCCACATGTTGTCTCTCATAGTTGAGGTATATCTATGATAAAAATTACAGGCCTCTCTCATCTTCTTAAGTGGGAGAACTTGCACAATTGGTGGCTGACTAAATACTTTTCGTGTCCCCCTGCTTAAGCCAGTACATGTCCAGGCCTGTCTGAAGTATGCTAGAGAGCATTTGGATGATCCAGAAGCAGATTGGGAGAATGTATGTCATATGGTCAGATGAAACCAAAGTAGAACTGTTTGATAGAAACACAACTCGTGTTTGGAGGAGAGAGAATGCTGAGTTGCAACCAAAGAACACCATACCTACTGTGAAGCATGGGGTGGCAACATCATGCTTTGGGGCTGTTTCTCTGCAAAGGGAACAGGACGACTGAACCGTGTACATGAAAGAATGAATGGGGCCATGTATCGTGAGATTTTGTGTGCAAACCTCCTTCCATCAGCAAGGGCATTGAAGATGAAACGTGGCTGGGTCTTTCAGCATGACAATGATCCCAAACACACCGCCTGGGCAATGAAGGAGTGGCTTCGTAAGAAGCATTTCAAGGTCCTGAAGTGGCCTAGCCAGTCTCCAGATCTCAACCCCAAAGAAAACCTTTGGAGGGCGTTGAAAGTCTGTGTTGCCCAGCGACAGCCCCAAAACATCACTGTTCTAGAGGAGATCTGCATGCAGGAATGGGCCAACATACCAGCAATAGTGTGTGACAACCTTGTGAAAACGTTTGACCTCTGTCATTGCCAACAAAGGATATATAACAAAGTATTGAGATGAACTTTTGATATTGACCAAATACTTATTTTCCACCATAATTTGCAAATAAATTCTTTCCAAATCAGACAATGTGATTGTCTGGACTTGTTTCCACATTTTGTTTCTCATAGTTGAGGTATACCTATGATTAAAATTACAGGCCTCTCTCATCTTCTTAAGTGGGAGAACTTGCACAATTGGTGGCTGACTAAATACTTTTTTGCCCCACTGTATATGCCAATCACTTTTCAACGCACACATACACCTTTTCCCTTATCATCATATCTCAATCCACACATCATTAAATTCATGCAACTCATGAAACCATTCTTCACATTCACTCCTACTTTGTTCATTCACATGCTAAGAGAAAAAATAAAAATAACTACCTTAAAAAAGATAAGAAATTTTAAAACCTCTGGCGCTACAAAAAAAGTTTTTTGTTGCTAAAATTGGAAAATAGAAAAAATGGATGAATGTGATATGACCTACTTGGTTGAAAAACAAAAATTAAAATATCCTTTGGTCTTAGTGACAACTTAAACAACGTATGCTTTATGTGCAAAAAATATGTTTTTATTACATAAAATAAATGGACAAAATAAGAATGAAAATAAAAAATATAAAAAATATGTATATGCAAATAAAAAAAAATATATAGCTGATCAGCTAGTACAATTAAAAATGAATAAGTGCAGTACCAAAAAATAATAAAAATAAAATAAACACAACAGAAATATACAATAGGACTTGATCCAAAGAGAGTTCATAAGCCTTCAAGGGTTAATATGGATTAGATCCAGATCGGAACGAAATCAGAGACTCCTTCAACAGCTGAGAATGTCGAGTGCCAATTGTAGCTGGAAGGGAGCTGAAATGACAATGAATCCAAATCAAAAGAACAGCAGAGAACCAAAATTGAGGTGTTCAATTTTACTTACACCGTGTTTTGGTCTCTGCAGCAGCGGTCAGACAACAGTGGAAGCGGATGTTTCTTTAATATAAAAGCCGATGTCGAATAACTGCTCCACTCAGGGATTCTCACAGTATCGAAGCCGGTCTGTAATGACTACGTCACGTAACGTCAGAGTGGGCGGAGCAACGCGTTTCAGCCCGTTCAGGGCCTTTGTCAAGCTCCAGAAGAGAGTGTAGTAGGTCCTTTTATACCTATAGCTTTTATGTTGATTGGTTGAGTGCCATAAGTAGGGGTGTCTTGCAATTTAAAGACAAAGTTAGTAATGGCAGTGTGCGATCAAACAGTAACAAAATAATGGTACATAGTACATAAATGCAAATTTGTTGCTATACAGCATATTACCTTATCTGTCTCAATTAGTATTTATATACACTAGTAGCGATCAATTTGAAAAGGACAGCTGCAAAAAGTAAAAAATTAAAACAAAAATATGTAGTGTTGTATGATCATGATTCTGAAGCGATACATAATTTGTTATCACCAAGACGAAAGAGCTATACTAAAAAGAACAAATAAATAAATAAATAAATCACAGTGCATCAAATTACTCGTTAAAAAACTATTTATAAAAATAACCTATATATATATAAAAAATCTTTATAAAAACATCTTTAAAAACACTAAATAGACCTATACGTATAAAAGTAATTATATTAAAAATAGGGGGAATTATACCAATCGCAATATTATATAATATATGTTTGCATATATCACGACATATACACATATATAATGTTACTTGAAGGGATATACTAAGCACAATAACCAAACAGTAGTTGTGCATATCTTTCCTTTGTCCACATATACATGTGCTCAAATATGTACGAACAATTGCTTGATTTTCAAAAAATTGTTCGATATTAAAACGAAAAGAGTATATAAACGGGTCACGTAATGGTCTTTCCGATTCACCTATATATTGTTTGCCACATCGGCATTGTATTAGGTAAACCACATATCTGTCAGAGCATCTTATAGTATCTTTGATCTTAAAAGACTTTCCTGTTATATTAGATGTAAACTCCTTCTGTTTCTTAGAATGTTTACAGGCCTTACATGTTAAACAGGGAAAAAAGCCATTAATTTTCTTACCTGTTAAGTCCTGCTGTGATTTATTTTTATTTTTATTCTTATTTTTATTCTCAGTGGGTGCTAAAATTGTTTTCAGGTTGCGAGCCTTTTTATAGACAATTTGTGGTTTAGCTGGTAAAATAGAACCCAAATGTTCATCATTTTTTAAAATCCCCCAATGTTTTTTTAAAATTTTTTCTATTAGATATTTATTACTACAGTATCCAGTAATGAAAGGGATAAAAGTATTATCATTCCTTCTTTGAATTTTATTTTGGGATCTCGTATTATTTTGAACTAGATCCTGTCTGTTAACTTCTCTTACTTCCATACGTACCTTTTCTATTTTGTTAGCATTATAACCTCTCTCTATAAATTTTTGCTTCAGCTTGTCTGATTGGGCATCAAAATCAGTTAGATTTGAACAATTTTTCTTTACCCGTAAAAACTGGCCTTTGGGAATGTTCTCAATCCACCTTGGGAAGAAAAAATTTTAAAAAAACATTGGGGGATTTTAAAAAATGATGAACATTTGGGTTCTATTTTACCAGCTAAACCACAAATTGTCTATAAAAAGGCTCGCAACCTGAAAACAATTTTAGCACCCACTGAGAATAAAAATAAGAATAAAAATAAAAATAAATCACAGCAGGACTTAACAGGTAAGAAAATTAATGGCTTTTTTCCCTGTTTAACATGTAAGGCCTGTAAACATTCTAAGAAACAGAAGGAGTTTATATCTAATATAACAGGAAAGTCTTTTAAGATCAAAGATACTATAAGATGCTCTGACAGATATGTGGTTTACCTAATACAATGCCGATGTGGCAAACAATATATAGGTGAATCGGAAAGACCATTACGTGACCGTATACGGGAGCACATATGGTCTATAGAAAAATATGATTTAGACAGGAACAAAGACCTCCCTGTACCAAAGCATTTTGCTGCATGTAACAATGGGAATTTAGCCCATTTCTCATATATAGGAATAGAGAAGGTTAAACCACATTGGAGGGGTAGCAACATTCAATCTGATTTAATCAAAAAAGAAACAAAATGGATCTTTGAACTAAAGACATTACAACCCAATGGTTTAAATATTGACTTTGATATAGGCTGCTTTCTCAGAGATTAGAATTAATTAAGTCCAGTAATTTTAATTTTGATTTTTAATTTTAAATTTATTTTTATTCCACGTTTATATACTCTTTTCGTTTTAATATCAAACAATTTTTTGAAAATCAAGCAATTGTTCGTAAATATTTGAGCACATGTATATGTGGACAAAGGAAAGATATGCACAACTACTGTTTGGTTATTGTGCTTAGTATATCCCTTCAAGTAACATTATATATGTGTATATGTCGTGATATATGCAAACATATATTATATAATATTGCGATTGGTATAATTCCCCCTATTTTTAATATAATTACTTTTATACGTATAGGTCTATTTAGTGTTTTTAAAGATGTTTTTATAAAGATTTTTTATATATATATAGGTTATTTTTATAAATAGTTTTTTAACGAGTAATTTGATGCACTGTGATTTATTTATTTATTTATTTATTTGTTCTTTTTAGTATAGCTCTTTGGTCTTGGTGATAACAAATTATGTATCGCTTCAGAATCATGATCATACAACACTACATATTTTTGTTTTAATTTTTTACTTTTTGCAGCTGTCCTTTTCAAATTGATCGCTACTAGTGTATATAAATACTAATTGAGACAGATAAGGTAATATGCTGTATAGCAACAAATTTGCATTTATGTACTATGTACCATTATTTTGTTATTTTGTTACTGTTTGATCGCACACTGCCATTACTAACTTTGTCTTTAAATTGCAAGACACCCCTACTTATGGCACTCAACCAATCAACATAAAAGCTATAGGTATAAAAGGACCTACTACACTCTCTTCTGGAGCTTGACAAAGGCCCTGAACGGGCTGAAACGCGTTGCTCCGCCCACTCTGACGTTACGTGACGTAGTCATTACAGACCGGCTTCGATACTGTGAGAATCCCTGAGTGGAGCAGTTATTCGACATCGGCTTTTATATTAAAGAAACATCCGCTTCCACTGTTGTCTGACCGCTGCTGCAGAGACCAAAACACGGTGTAAGTAAAATTGAACACCTCAATTTTGGTTCTCTGCTGTTCTTTTGATTTGGATTCATTGTCATTTCAGCTCCCTTCCAGCTACAATTGGCACTCGACATTCTCAGCTGTTGAAGGAGTCTCTGATTTCGTTCCGATCTGGATCTAATCCATATTAACCCTTGAAGGCTTATGAACTCTCTTTGGATCAAGTCCTATTGTATATTTCTGTTGTGTTTATTTTATTTTTATTATTTTTTGGTACTGCACTTATTCATTTTTAATTGTACTAGCTGATCAGCTATATATTTTTTTTTATTTGCATATACATATTTTTTATATTTTTTATTTTCATTCTTATTTTGTCCATTTATTTTATGTAATAAAAACATATTTTTTGCACATAAAGCATACGTTGTTTAAGTTGTCACTAAGACCAAAGGATATTTTAATTTTTGTTTTTCAACCAAGTAGGTCATATCACATTCATCCATTTTTTCTATTTTCCAATTTTAGCAACAAAAAACTTTTTTTGTAGCGCCAGAGGTTTTAAAATTTCTTATCTTTTTTAAGGTAGTTATTTTTATTTTTTCTATTTCACTTGTGGAGACAGGGGTTCTCCATTACCTACTGGCATATTGGTATTTTAGAAAATCCTGCGCAGGGTTACACACAATTTTATCTATCATTCACATGCTAACCAAATCACAAACACACTATATACCAATTCTTCATATAAACATCACAATTCTAACACTATCAGAACAAAATTGTCTATTCTCCATTCTCATTCGTTCATCCATCTCGCATTCCCCTCCATACATTCACCCACTATCAGCACACACCTTTCTAGTCTTCTCCTTTACTTTGAGATCCACTATTTTCACTTTCAGCTGTTACTTATAACATCAACCAATCACACGTCTCCTGCGGCAGAACATATGACGATTTTGATTACCAATCATCGTTATCCAACACTAACCAATCGTATGATTAATTTTAGAGATCACATGACTACCAAACCCAATGAAATTCGTTAAAAATTGACCAACATCTTTGGAGATCATATGATCAATATTACCCAAACAATTCCATAGAAAAACAGAACATACCATTTTTATATTTCTTTACATTTTTTTATGTTAATATGTTTTATATAACATTATACTATGTTCATTAAAGGGACAGTAAAATCCTAATTAGATATTCATGATTTACTTCTATTATTTAATCAGCTTTCGCCTCTTGTTATCCTTTGCTGAAAGGTTTATCTAGCTAAGCTCAGGAGCAGCAAAGAACCTAGGTTCTAGCTGCTGATTGGTGGCTGCACATATATACTGATTATCATTGGCTCACCCATGTGTTCAGTTAGAAACCAGTAGTGCATTCCTGCTCCTTTAACAAATGATACCAAGAGAATGAAGCACATTTGATAATAGAAGTAAACTGGAGAGTAGTTTAAAATTGTATGTTCTACCTAAATCATGAAAGAAATGTTTTGGGTTTTATGTCCCTTTAACTTGATTTTTATCACATTTAATGTAAAGTATCTTTACCTTGTTACAATGTATGGTATTATGTATATCAATAATTAGGTAACAGCTAAATATATCTCTATTATAGTTACCCAAACAGGATATGCTGTATAAAAGGTGCTAATTTGTTATTGTCAAATATGCCTGAAGAAATAGCTAGTTTAAGCTGAGAAACGCGTTGTTTTTATATGTACCATATACTTTTATTAAATTGTTTTATTACAAGTAGTTTTTTAAGCCTTTACTACTTTAGATCTTCCTGTTTGTCTTTAGTTTTTGGAGCAAACAATATCCTTCAAGTAGAATCAGCATTGGATTTCTTACCCTGGGAGATCAAAAGGAATCAGTCAGCTGGAGACTATGAAGCCCGGCCTGCTCTATGCCCTTTTTCACAGTGCCACCTTACATGTGAGTAACCATTTGTAATAATTATTTAATTATCTCCATCTTTGGTATTTCTGCACTATTGGGTGCTTTTCCTTTTGTTTTCCACTTTTAAAAGGACAGAAACATCACATTCCACAGAGTTAACAATTCTCACAAGTTCCTGGGAGACAGCCTTACAAGTCAGCTGGAGACTTAGACACCCAACCTGGGCCAATTGCACTATTTCACAGTGCAGTTCTCCGTGTGAGTACCCATTTTTGTTATTAACCCTTCACAAACCAAGATTTCTGCACCATGAGGCGCTTTTCTTTTTCATTTCATTTATAAATTATTTTATTGTCTTGCAGCCTTTACCATGTACATTGTAATTCCCTGTCTCTTGTAATTTCATGTCTTTTGTAATTTCATGTCTTTTGTAACTCCATGACTCAGCAACGCTTTTTGTGTTTTCAGAAATTATGCTTGAATTTGGGCCCACCAACTTGAGATAATGCCCCCTTGTTTTGGTGTGCTCTTGCTTTGTGATAAAAACCTTGTCAATCTAAGCTTTTTTAAACCCATTAATATACTTGAAGATGTCTCATATATAACATTTCTTCCTCTAAGGTTTTAATGTTAAGGTCATAAAGTCTTTTTCATGTAAAATTATATTTTTTAGATCATGCACTAATGACTTAGTAAGTGACCTCTGAACCTATTTTTTTTGTTTTTTCCTACTATAATGTAATTTATTAGTTAAAGGAATCAGTATAAAGACTGCACCAATATCAAGGATTGTTTGCAATATAAAGATTTTTTTTTTTAAAAAAAAACTAAAAAGTCACAATATATGTGTACAAATATAAAAAGAATAAAAACAAAAAGTAGTTTGTCACAATACTGAATTAACACATCTATTAAGAAGCATACATTTCTTGCCTGGCCAGGTCTGTTAATCCTCACAACGTGTTTTAGGGCTCCTCCCCCTTCCTCAGGTGTGTCTGGATTAGCTGTACAATATATTATATGTATCATATATTAGTTAATATGAATCTATGAATACTGTTAATGTAGATTTTCCCTGTAAGTAAAACTTTAGTTGTGTGTTCTCATTAAAGCAAGTTTGGAATTTCATAGGTTCCAGACATGTTTGTGCGGATGATCCAACCTTTTTTCATGATATACCTTCAGCATCGGCATTACCTGGCCTTAAAACACCAAGCATTTTCAACAAATTGTTTTCCCTTGTTTGGTTTTAAAATAATATATGACCCTTTCTTCATTAGACAGGCATGTGCTTCCTTTGTGGCTTTCATCCATAATTTCACCTTTTATTTGTTCAGTGATATTTTTAACCTTCACTCAGACTTCACTTTTATTTTGACCTTTGTGGTGGTCTGAAATCTTCATCACTCTTTCTGCACTTTTGCATTTTAATTAATTCAGTTTTGGAAAATAATCTCTAAGAGAGCTGGATTCATTAAAGCTCAGCCTCTCTAGTTTGTGAAGATTATCTAAGAAATCTCATCAGCACTGAGGTGCTTATAAGAGTTTTAGAAAGACAAATTTTAGATTGAGAGCTGTTTATCTCACTATGCAGCATTCTGCATGGGAAGGAGAGACACTTCTGTGATTTCTCTCCATCAGTGATATTTGATAACTGGAACAGAATGACAAACAGTAGCTCAGGGCCAAGGTTGTTTAACCACAGATTGTGCCCCAAGAATGCAATGGTTATTTGTTTGTTAGGCAGATAGAGCTAGATTACAAGTGGCGAGCTACTTTTTGTGCACAAGCTTTCACGCAAGATGAAAAGAACGCTTGTATTACAAGTTGAAAGTAAACATCAGAGCGCAGTTACAATTTACACAACATAAATACATTTAAAATTACAGTTACACTCATATATACACATCTGATAAAAAATATTCACATTAATATTAAAAACAGAAACAAGGTATTTGACTAAAAGGGCTCTATAGTACACATATAGTTATTAATGTCTAAATATGTGTATATATATATATATATATATATATATATCCAAGTGGTAAAATGTATGCACTCTCACCACCAAACTTCAACCGCCAGGGTGCTGTTGCCAGGTATATAAAAGATCAGTGAAGAAGCACTCGTTGGACTTTGGACATCAGTGTCAAACCTTTTTAAATGCTGCAAAAAAATGCCTGCAAAAAACATCTATGCTTTTAAATAAAATTGGGATCTTAGTCACACAATATGGCCAATTTACAAGGTGTCCCAATGTTGACTGGTCCTAACACTACAGTACTTTGTCTTTATGGGCTGAATCATTTCTGCTTTCTCTTCATAATAGAATGAAAACTCCCTGGCTTCATATACACAACTCCATTACACTGTCATGAGTACACCTGAGCTTGGGTGCTTTAACTAATGAACAAGAGGGGTGGGGTGCGCTCAAAAGAGAGCTGTGAGTTGGACTATCTGTGATGCGTGGAGTAAGGTGCCAATCTATAATTGGGATAGGTTAAAGCTGGGGCAATTCCAATAAATGTTCAATATTAGAACTGTTCTATCTTATAGTGACTACTCTTATATAATAGGGTGTAAATGTGAAATCTAATGGTTACACACAAACTGTGATCGTGTTTATTGTAGTGTTTGAATGTTATTATTAAATATCAGTATTCAAAATCACATGTGTATTTATAATCACATGGGTGTTATTGTAATATTCCTAAGTGGCGTGTACTAAATTAATATAAAGTGTGATCCATAGAATAGGTGTGAGAAAAAATTATTCGTGGGATGATGGTTTCTCTTATATTAAGTATTAGAATGGTGATCGTAGCAATATTCGTATGTCATATAATCTATGATATTGCAGAAAACAAGTTGAGTGGAACAGCACTTTCTATATAATGGGTGCTCGTGTAGACCGGTGAACTGCCTATTCACCTATTAGAAGTCACAAAGATGATAATGTCCACAGCACTCAGTGCTGTGGACATTATAATCTATGATATGATATATTCCTCCAATATAATGAAAAACAAATGCAAATTGAAAATGAAATAATATAAATTTTACTATAAAATGTGCATTTAAAAAA
This sequence comes from Bombina bombina, assembly GCF_027579735.1. Lineage (NCBI taxonomy): Eukaryota > Metazoa > Chordata > Amphibia > Anura > Bombinatoridae > Bombina > Bombina bombina. The sequence goes on from NC_069503.1 coordinate 382,465,411, forward strand.
AGGTTTATCAAAGCAATTATACTATAATTATAGTTAGTTCCAATTCATACATAAACACGAAGTTGCAATTCATACATAAACACGAAGTAGCACCAATTCATACATAGACACAAAATAGCAACAAATAGCAACAAATAGTGGTTGATAAAAACGATTGGAAAAAAAGGATTTCTATAATAACCATATAGGTTTCAGTCTGTATTAAAAGTTCCTGGTCGGGACCAAACAGTGGTGATTATGTGTTATGGATCGTTCTATAACGATTAGTTGTAAACAAAGTTATAAACGAAGTTGTGGCCACAACTATTTATAATTTTCCCAAAAAGATATGTGCTGCTGTTAAAAATGCTCAATTAGACAGAGCGATTTAAAAATGCTCAATTTGACAGAGCGATTTCAACTTCATCTGTGAAACAAAACGAAGCAGTGCTCCCCCATACCGGACTACCAATATCCCTTACCTCCTCTGGATTCTCTTAGGTTATGGGAAGGCTGCCTCTGTGATCTGTTATTGCGGGGTGTAGTTCACCTCTCCAGTCGGCATCTCGCCGTTTGAGCTTCCCGGCAAATCCTTCCTACCTTGGCGTGTGTGTAGTTTGATACACATGGTTTCTCGGAGGTCCAATCAGATAACCGGGTGCTTTAACTAATGGAAGATGGTCAATCTCCCTTTTATTTATAAATACAAATACAAAGTTTGGTTTAGCACGCCTTACAAAAGGTTCATATACACATCTTTGGGAGTGTTGCCAATGTAACCAAATAGTTACACAAAACAGGGGGTATTGGTGCACATCCATTTGCAAATACACAACACATTTTTAAATGCTGCAAAAAATTTCCTGCAAAACCATATATGCTTTTAAATAAAATCGGGATCTTAGTCACACAATATGGCCAATTTACAAGGTGTAGTGGACAAATGTGATAGTTGCTCTTGGAAGAGCAACTTTCAATTTTACCCTAAATGTTGGTGTGAAATTAGCGGCAACGAAAACACTACAAACTGTGGTTTTACCTCAAAGAAAACCACCTATAACTAAAAGGATAGTTGTTAGAATATGGGGATTTTTGTTTAGTTTGCAGTGTGACCGGAGTAACTCTGAACCAGATTTACTCAGTCTAAATCTTGCCTAGTGTTTGATACTATGTTAAGATGTTTTTTTGATACTTATTTGATACTGTGTAAAACAAATGCAAGTGTAAGTTTCAATTTACTAGAAGTATAATAATTTCAATCCGTAATATGAAAGACAGATATCTGGTATTGAGTGAATAATATAAAGAATTTATTCAAAGTAACTTATAAATACATGCATACAGTAAAAACAATAAAAGCTAGAACTACCTATTATTTGACCGGATCCGGAATTAAAATATAATCAATACAAGACAGTTAGAAATATAATTATTCTAAAATATAATAGCGTTCCTAGAAATATGTATGTGATATTATTAACTCGAGCAAAAAAAGGGGGGCTTATAGTTTATATGTAGATTCCTGCATATATTAATATAACACACATGGAATAGAAGAATATGCAAAAATGCATTCGCCCGGGGCTTAAAAAATAAAAGGTACCTTAAAAAAGAAAAAATTCCAAGATGGTTGTACTATACCGGTATAGTTATTCTGTAAATCCTGTTTGTTGAAGCAAACTATTGTGGAAACCCACCAGGGGGTCTCTTATAATCGTATCCAGAGGGTCAGTATGGCAATAGTTTGTTGCTTTAGTTGTGATCTTTTTGATGATGTGTAGGTTACGATTTTTTTGTATCCTTTGTTGGAGGACCCACCAGGGGGTCTTGCACAGTCTTTCAGGTGTTTGGTTAGAAAAGTATTCTCAAGTTGCCAAAACTGTGCGATGTTAGGAGATCTTGTGTATCCTTTGTTGGAGGACCCAATTTACAAGGTGTCCCAATGTTGACTGGTTCTAACACTACAGTACTTTGTCTTTATGGGCTGAATCATTTCTGCTTTTTCTCTTCATAATAGAATGAAAACTCCCTGGCTTCATATACACAACTCCATTACACTGTCATGAGTACACCTGAGCTTGGGTGGGGTACTTTAACTAATGGAAGTTGGTCAGTCTCCCTTTTATATATAAATACAAATACAAAGTTTGGTTTAGCACACCTTACAAAAAGTTTATATACACATCTTTGGGAGTGTTGCCAATGTAAGCAAATAGTTACACAAAACAGGGGGTATTGGTGCACATCCATTTGCAAATACACAACACATTTTTAAATGCTGCAAAAAAATGCCTGCAAAACCATATAAGCTTTTAAATAAAATTGGGATCTTAGTCACACAATATGGTCATATTCTACTTAGCCAGTCATCAGCTTACAAGGTGTAAGAAGAACATTGGAATATTAATAATTCCTGACGGGTTATCGCGAGAGTGATAAGTGTTAGGTTTTTCCTTCTGTGCTCTCCATTGAAGTCTATGGGGAGAAAAAGTTAACGCGCTCGCAATATCCAAAGTCCTGAAGTAAGCACGCGTTGGTTTCACTTGTGCACAAACTTTTTACTTTCAACTTGTAAATTACAAGTTGTAATATGCTTACATCTAGCGAAGTTTTTGCTTGAGCAGGAGTGCTAAATACTGCTCCACTTGTAATCTACCACTTATTTTGGTATATTTCATACCTACATATTTAACTGTATGACATATGTTTGCACATACTTGTAAATGTGTCAACCAACTGTCTCTCTGTAGCAGGGATAGGCACAGACAAAGGCTGTGGCGAACTTTTTCCAAAGCACAGACCTTAGTGAAGGACACCAAGGTACATTTGAAATTAAAAACATTATTTTATAGCGCTGGGTGTTATTATACTGATGCAGATACCACTGATCCTATAACCAGGCCTCCTCTGGCTATACCCATGTGCCAGTGTCACTACTGTGTCATTATATAGCGCTGGGTGTTATTATACTGATGCAGATACCACTGACCCTATAACCAGCCCTCCTCTGGCTATACCCATGTGCTAGTGTCACTACTGTGTCATTATATAGTGCTGGGTGTTATTATACTGATGCAGATACCACTGATCCTATAACCAGCCCACCTCTGGCTATACCCATGTGCTAGTGTCACTACTGTGTCATTATATAGTGCTGGGTGTTATTATACTGATGCAGATACCACTGATCCCATAACCAGGCCTCCTCTGGCTATACCCATGTGCCAGTGTCACTACTGTGTCATTATATAGCGCTGGGTGTTATTATACTGATGCAGATACCACTGACCCTATAACCAGCCCTCCTCTGGCTATACCCATGTGCTAGTGTCACTACTGTGTCATTATATAGTGCTGGGTGTTATTATACTGATGCAGATACCACTGATCCTATAACCAGCCCTCCTCTGGCTATACCCATGTGCCAGTGTCACTACTGTGTCATTATACAGTGCTGGGTGTTATTATACTGATGCAGATACCACTGATCCTATAACCAGCCCTCCTCTGGCTATACCCATGTGCTAGTGTCACTACTGTGTCATTATATAGCGCTGGGTGTTATTATACTGATGCAGATACCACTGATCCTATAACCAGGCCTCCTCTGGCTATACCCATGTGCCAGTGTCACTTCTGTGTCATTATATAGCCTGCAGGCTCGCCAGAAAGTATTACTTTTGTATAACTAACTGGTTAATACCTTCTAAGGCTCCAGAGTGGAAATGTACTACTTGGGGTGGAGCCAAACACTTGCTGGTGCTTCACTCAAAAGTAGCAAATATGTGGGGCTGCAATTTATTGCCCGTGTTTCTCTCTGTGGCCAGACTGTTAGCCGACAGACATTTGGCTGACAGGCAAGTGGCTGTCAGATAACAGTCCGGTCACGAGATAGATTTGATAGATAGATAAATTTAATAGATACATTCAATAGATAGATAGATAGATAGATAAATAGATAGATTTGATAGATAGATAGATAACATAGTAACATAGTAGATAAGGTTGAAATAAGACCGAAGTCCATTGAGTTCAATCTATACAAATCTAAAATACTTACAAAAAGCTCCAGTTAAGCTTAAATAACCCCACTAAAAGGTGATCCATTTAATACTAGCAATCATATCCATGAATTTTGTTTATATACAGAAATGTATCCAGACTATTTTTAAATGTATCTAGGGTATTGGCATTCACTTCCTCCTTTGGTAATGAGTTCCACAATTTTATTGCTCTTACAGTGAAAAAACGTTTCTGTTGCAGGAGATTAAATCTCCTTTCCTCCAACCTTAAATTGTGACCTCTTGTCAGAAACAATTTTCTTGGAATAAACAGAGCTTCTGCCATCTCTGTATATGGGCCTTGAATATATTTATATAAAGTAATCAAGTCACCTCTCAAGCGCCTTTTTTCTAAAGAAAACAGACCCAGTTTGGCTAGCCTCTCCTCATAGGTTAAATTCTCCAATCCTCTTATTAGCTTTGTGGCCCTTCTCTGAACTTTCCCGTATTAAATGTAATTTTCCATTTACTTGCCCATACTTCTAATTTTTGCAGATCCCTTTGTAATGAAAGTTAGATAGAGTATTTCCCAGAGAGAGAACTTCAAGATGTGCATCTGAGACCCATGGTTAGGTTCCCAGAGGCGGTTGCGGCACCCGAGGCTCTGATTAGAACAGAGCACTCTGGAGCATATCTGCCCTCTGCCGAACTTGGAACATGCTTCAGCATTATGTCCGTCAGCCAAATGTCCATTGGACAGAATGCTATAGGCCAAATGTCCATCTGCATTCTGTCAGAGCACCATTTCACTCTGGTAACCAATGTTGAAGGAGCAGCAGTGCACTACAGGAAGCTAGCTGAACAAATTTGGTGATCCAATGACAAAAGGCATATGCACGCAGCACCACCAATCAGCAGCTAGCTTCCAGTAATGCTTTGCTTTTACTGAGCCTACCTAGGTATGCTTTTCAGCAAAGGATACAATGAGACTGAAGCAATTTAAATAATGAAAGTAAATTGAAAAGTTGTTTAAAATAATTACTCTATCTTATTAATGACAGATTTTTTTTTGGTTTCATGTTAATTTAAATAAATAAATAAATAAATAAAAACTAAAACTAAAACGGATAAGCTCATCAGCTTTGACACAGTGAAGCTTCAAATGGACAATTGCATTGTTCTAAATCCAACATGCTGAGTCATATTTTAGGTAAAAATGCCTCAATAACTCCCTGGAACACTCTAGAATGCCCACGGTCAAACATTCAGGTTTTCATGTATTCATACAAATATTTACCAAGAAAAGCATTTATAGAATCCCCTTTTGCAAATGTGTTTCCAAAGAGTCCCGGGTTGTAATTATTGTTTTTCAGGGTTTCTAGTATCTCTCCTTTGCTGTGTGAGATATTAAGTATTGGCCCATTTATCCATCCTCCACTTACAAGTGAAGGGCTATGCCCCTCTATGTGGACTGGGGTAACAGATGTGGGCCTTCTTTGAGCATTGGTGTCACAGTTTTCACCTAGTTTTTTTATTTTTATTCTAAATTCATTTTTTTCTGAATTGTTATTTTTGTAGTGGGATCACATACTCATTGTTCTGGGAGTATGTACATTACAAAAATTTGCATTCACAAAACAACCTGTATATTTTAAGGACCCATAAAATACCAATGCAAGTTTTTCAAAAGATGGGTCAGTTGGTAAGAGTGTGGAAATAAAAAAAAGCATAGAAATAGTACAAGTAGTAAAAAATGAGAGTTAAATTAGAAAATTAGGAATTATTTTTAAGAAAACATTAACACTACCAGTAATATAAAACACTCATTGTTAACATCCATGAATTGTAAGACCCACATGTGTCTGTTTAGTTTGTTGCATACCTGCAATTTAATATGTTAGTGTTTTTGTTCCCTTTTCTTGCTAGAAGAGAGTTTCTTGGGTCAAGCTTTATGGTACCAGTAGGCTTTTATTATGTTGTATAATGTGCGCTAGACAAGGAGGTGCACAGATGAGAATCGAGTATTTTGTCTTCCTGTAATTGAAATGAAATAATTGCTGTTGGATGAGAAGTTATAGTACTATTGTGGGAACATTTTGTTAGTACAGTTATTTGATAATGTGTTTAAGAGACATAAAAAAATAAGAAAAGATACACTCACAGATAAGGGTATTAAAACAGTTACTGTGTACACTATATGTCCAAAAGTTTGTGGGCTCCTGGTCATCACATCTTTATGCGTTTTTTGGACCTCCAATAGGCATTATTATTGTATTGCCCCTTCTCTTGTATCTATAAACCTGCAACTCTAATGGGAAGGAAAATTGTTGGAGCGTGTCTGTAGGAATGTGTTCCCATTTAGATAAGGAGCATTTGGGAGGTCAGGCACTGAGGTTGGATGAGAAGTCTGGCTCACAATCAGTGTTTTAATTCATCCCAAAAGTGTACACTAGGGTCGAGTTCAGGGCCACTTGAGCTCTACACTAAACTTGTCAAACCATGTCTTCATGGACCTCGCTTTGTGCACATGGGCACATTTATGCTGGAATACAAAAGGGCATCCCCAAACTGTTACCACAAAAAAGGATGCACCCAATTGTCTAAATTGTCTTTGTATCCTGTAGCATTAAGATGACCCTTTACTGGAACTAAGGAGCCCTAACCCTGAAAAACAGCCCAAGACCATTATCTTTCCTTCACCAAACGTGACAGTAGGCACTATTCATTCCAGTAGGTAGTGTTTTCCTTGTATCTACAACAACCAAATTCTTCCATCAGACTGAACAGATAGTGAATACGTTTCTACTGCTCCAAAGTTCAGTGGCAGCATGCTTTACACCACTCCAGCTGAAACTTGTCATTGTCCATGCTGATTTGAGCTTTGTGTACAGCTGCCACCATCACATTAGAGTCTGTTGGTCTATCTTACTGAGAAACCAGTTGAAAACAGGAGTTATTTCATTTGAAAGAGGAGGCTCTTACTTTAAACTATATGAATACAGCAGATTAGCCTGAGATTGTTATTATTTTTCTAAATCTCTTACTATAGCTATTGAATGAGTAGCAATTTGTGCCCTTGGAAAGACATAGGGCTCCATGTACGAAGCAGCGAAAGCTGCTCCGGAGCCTTTGCGCGGCAGGTTCGCATATGCGAGCCTGCTTCCCGCAATGTAAGAAGCAGCGGTCATTAGACCACTGCTTCCTACACCCTACACCACCTCCTAGGTGGCGAAGCAAAATCACAGAGAGCACGCTTGCTCTCGGTGATTGACAGCCCCTTCAGTCACGTGATTGGTCGCGCGATTGAAGGGGCGGGCATTACACACTCCGATGAGTGTGTAATGATACATACGGGCAAGCGGATCAACAGATCCGCTGCCCGTGTGTAGCGTAGGCGGGCGGACAGCTTCGCGAGTTAAGAAGCTGTCCGCCCGCCCGCCGTTTAGTACATGGCGCCCATAGCCTTCAGCATCACAGATGCCAGATTTTGCTACCACAGAGGCCAGAGGTAAGCAAAGTTTAAACATCTCTGTGAAATATAGAAGCTGATATGCAAATACCATGGTTAAAATTTAAGCAGAAGCTGACCTGACCTAGACTCATAACACTGCAGAAAAATATCATCATCATCATGATAAAGAAACACAATAGCCTGGTTTGTTACTATGAAATATATGATTTCAAATATAAAAAAATTACCGTTAAAATAAAATAGTTATTTCTCTTATTGCAGAATAAGAACATGGGCCTATAAGAACATTAAGAATAAAAGGCATTTTTGATGCATACCTTTATGAGCCACAAATGTATAACAAATGTGATGCTTCCATATGCGTCATTAGACCTTTTTTATCCTCAGGGCCAGGAAAAAAAATGCATTCTAAAATGTTACAAAATTGACACATCACTAAAACTGATATTATTAACCCCTGGCTGCCAAAGAGAGATATAAAACATTTTAAAGCAATGATACAGCCTTCATTAGCAGAGAGTGTGCTAGTAAACATATATTTGTATCTACAGTAACCATTCTTGATAGCTCTTCATATTGTAAATATAAAATTTAATTCTAGAATATGTGTATGATCACAAATTCATTATTAAGTATATTATTTTATGTACATTAAGGAACTAGAGGTGTACAATAATTCTAATTGTGATTTATATTCTCTTTTGAGACTAGGGGACCTATCTAAGACCGCTGCTCCATAACCTGTCTGCCTGCTCTGAGGAAGTGGACAGACATCGCGGGAAATCAACCTGATCGAATACGATCGGGTTGATTGACACCCCCCTGCTAGTGGCCGATTGGCCGTGAATCTGCAGGGGCGGCGTTGCACCAGCAGTTCACAAGTGCTGCTGGTGCAATGCTGAATTCAGAGAGCGTATCATGTCCGACAGACCTTTCATAAATAGGCCCCTATATAACTATACAGGTACAATCCACCACTCTAATAGAAACCCTCATGACAGCTTTCAATCAACCCATTTTAACCCATTATCTACAATATATAGATATAAATAGATCAGTAATAAACCCTTATTAGACGCATACAGAGTGGTATTAACCTTTTTTTGCAAGGCACATATAAAGCAATATTTATTCTTAAAAATGCATCTGGTTGTCTTTGATGGTCTAGGGATAGTGATGGCATGCACCTTCCTGGCTCATTACCATATGGAGTACTAACATTTGCAGAGCAATTCTAGGTTATGCTGGGGTAACTGACCTCATACATGGGAGGGGCAAGGGGGAGTATATGCCTCCAGTTGGAGTACAAACTGCAGGGAAAAATATAATTTAATGCCTTTTTTTTTTTTCTTTCTTTTTATTCCCCTGAATGTAGCTCAGTTTTAGAGAAAGAAGCACAGTATTCTGGGAGTTAAATAGCATTCTGGAATGCGTAGCTCCCTATTTCCCTTTCAGTAATGTGCCAATGCAGTTCTGGGCTATAATTCCCACCATGCATTGTACAGTGGTGGGGAGTGAACTTCCTAGAAGACAGCAAATCCACTCCAACCATCTTTTTTATTTTTTTTTATTTTTTTTATTTCAAAAGAGCTTTATTAAGAAATTCACAGGTTTACAATAGTCATATTTATACATACATTTTAACAGGGAATTATCTTACCATTGTGAAAACCAACCATCTTTTTAACAGCAAAAAAGAATGTCATCTAATTAATGGCATAGTACTCTGATTTAACATTTTCTATGTAGAGTCATCATACCAACATACTAGAATAGTTTGTTAAAAGTTTTACGAATAGCACAAATAGAGGATTGTTTATTTTGCATATTTTAGTTAATGTACTGTTAGCAGTTTTTGGCTTTATATGTATAGGTTAATTTATGTTGGTTCTTTGTGTTTAATTTTGATTATCTTTCTCTTTTTTATAGCTGTTCAATGCAACAGATCAAATTCACAAAGCACTAAATAACAAATAAAACTATATGCTCCTTTTCATTTTCATTTATGTTAGGAGTAAAAAGTGTAAAAGTGTATTAAAGTTTAGCATATAGTGACTCCAAAATTGATAGTGTACGAGTACACTAGGAATAGTAGCATTTTTGTTTAATTTTATATATATATATATATAGGACATGTTCACCATTCATATGAACCGAAAATTGTAACCCGGGTCATCTGCCTTTTGTTATGTATTTTATTCATTTCAGACAAATTTACCGCTAGATTTAGAGTTCTGCGGCCAGCGTTAGCTACGCGTGTTTTTTTTCCACCGCACCTTTTAAATACCGCTGGTATTTAGCGTTCACAGAAGGGCTGCGTTAGGCTCTAAAAAGGGAGTGTAGAGCATAATTTACTGCCACTGCAACTCTAAATACCAGCGGTGCTTACGGACGCGGCCAGCTTAAAAAACGTGCTCGTGCACGATTCCCCCATAGGAAACAATGGGGCCGTTTGAGCTGAAAAAAAAAAAAAAGCAGCGTTCAGCTCCTAACGCAGCCCCATTGTTTCCTATGGGGAAACACTTCCTAAGTCTGCACCTAACACCCTAACATGCACACCGAGTCTAAACACCCCTAACCTTACACTTATTAACCCCTAATCTGCCGCCCCCGCTATCAATGACCCCTGCATATTATTAACCCCTAATCTACCGCTCCGTACACCGCCGCAACCTACATTATCCCTATGTACCCCTAATCTGCTGCCCCTAACACCGCCAACCCCTATATTATATTTATTAACCCCTAGTCTGCCGCCCCCAACGTCGCCGCCACCTACCTACAATTATTAACCCCTAATCTGCCGACCGGACCTCACCGCTACTATAATAAAGTTATTAACCCCTAATCCGCCTCACTCCCGCCTCAATAACCCTATAATAAATAGTATTAACCCCTAATCTGCCCTCCCTAACATCACCGACACCAAACTTGAAGTATTAACCCCTAATCTGCCGACCGGACCTCGCTGCTACTCTAATAAATGTATTAACCCCTAAAGCTAAGTCTAACCCTAACATTAACACCCCCCTAAGTTAAATATAATTTTTATCTAACAAAATAAATTAACTCTTATTAAATAAATTATTCCTATTTAAAGCTAAATACTTACCTGTAAAATAAACCCTAATATAGCTACAATATAAATTATAATTATTTTGTAGCTATTTTAGGATTTATATTTATTTTACAGGCAACTTTGTATTTATTTTAACCAGGTACAATAGCTATTAAATAGTTAATAACTATTTAATAGCTACCTAGTTAAAATAATTACAAAATTACCTGTAAAATAAATCCTAACCTAAGTTACAATTAAACCTAACACTACACTATCAATAAATTAAATAAAATACCTACAATTATCTACAATTAAACCTAACACTACACTATCAATAAATTAATTACATACAAATACCTACAAATAAATACAATTAAATAAACTAACTAAAGTACAAAAAATAAAAAAAGAACTAAGTTACAAAAAAAATAATAATAATTTACAAACATTATAAAAATATTACAACAATTTTAAGCTAATTACACCTACTTTAAGCCCCCTAATAAAATAACAAAGCCCCCCAAAATAAAAAAATGCCCTACCCTATTCTAAAATAAAAATAGAAAAGCTCTTTTACCTTACCAGCCCTTAAAAAGGCCTTTTGCGGGGCATGCCCCAAAGAATTCTGCTCTTTTGTCTGTAAAAAAAAACATACAATACCCCCCAACATTACAACCCACCACCCACATACCCCTAATCTAGCTCAAACCCCCCTTAAATAAACCTAACACTAAGCCCCTAAAGATCTCCCTACCTTATCTTCACCACGCCGGGTATCACCGATCCGTCCAGAAGAGGCTCCGAAATCTTCATCCAAGCCCAAGCGGGGGCTGAAGAGGTCCATCATCGGGCTGAAGAGGTCCATCATCGGACTGAAGAGGTCCATCATCCGGCTGAAGAGGTCCATCATCCGGCTGAAGAGGTCAATCATCGGGCTGAAGAGGTCCATCATCCGGCTGAAGTCTTGATCCAAGCGGGGGCTGAAGAGATCCATCATCCGGCTGAAGTCTTCTATCAAGCGGCATCTTCAATCTTCTTTCTTCCGGATCCATCTTCATCCCGCCGACGCGGAACATCCATCCTGGCCGACGACTTCCCGACGAATGGCGGTTCCTTTAAATGACGTCATCCAAGATGGTGTCCCTCGAATTTCCGATTGGCTGATAGGATTCTATCAGCCAATCGGAATTAAGGTAGGAAAAACAGAATTTATGCTTACCTGATAAATTACTTTCTCCAACGGTGTGTCCGGTCCACGGCGTCATCCTTACTTGTGGGATATCTCTTCCCCAACAGGAAATGGCAAAGAGTCCCAGCAAAGCTGGCCATATAGTCCCTCCTAGGCTCCGCCCACCCCAGTCATTCGACCGACGGACAGGAGGAAATATATATAGGAGAAACCATATGGTACCGTGGTGACTGTAGTTAGAGAAAATAATTCATCAGACCTGATTAAAAAACCAGGGCGGGCCGTGGACCGGACACACCGTTGGAGAAAGTAATTTATCAGGTAAGCATAAATTCTGTTTTCTCCAACATTGGTGTGTCCGGTCCATGGCGTCATCCTTACTTGTGGGAACCAATACCAAAGCTTTAGGACACGGATGAAGGGAGGGAGCAAATCAGGTTACCTAAACAGAAGGCACCACAGCTTGCAAAACCTTTCTCCCAAAAATAGCCTCCGAAGAAGCAAAAGTATCAAATTTGTAAAATTTGGCAAAAGTGTGCAGTGAAGACCAAGTCGCTGCCTTACATATCTGGTCAACAGAAGCCTCGTTCTTGAAGGCCCATGTGGAAGCCACAGCCCTAGTGGAGTGAGCTGTGATTCTTTCAGGAGGCTGCCGTCCGGCAGTCTCATAAGCCAATCGGATGATGCTTTTAAGCCAAAAGGAAAGAGAGGTAGAAGTCGCTTTTTGACCTCTCCTTTTACCAGAATAAACAACAAACAAGGAAGATGTTTGTCTGAAATCTTTTGTAGCCTCTAAATAGAATTTTAGAGCATGGACTACGTCCAAATTGTGTAACAAACGTTCCTTCTTTGAAACTGGATTCGGACATAAAGAAGGTACAACTATCTCCTGGTTAATATTTTTGTTAGAAACAACCTTAGGAAGAAAACCAGGCTTAGTACGCAAAACCACCTTATCTGCATGGAACACCAGATAGGGCGGAGAACACTGCAGAGCAGATAACTCTGAAACTCTTCTAGCAGAAGAAATTGCAACCAAAAACAAAACTTTCCAAGATAGTAACTTAATATCTATGGAATGTAAAGGTTCAAACGGAACCCCTTGAAGAACTGAAAGAACTAGATTTAGACTCCAGGGAGGAGTCAAAGGTCTGTAAACAGGCTTGATCCTAACCAGAGCCTGAACAAATGCTTGAACATCTGACACAGCTGCCAGTCTTTTGTGTAGTAAGTCAGATAAAGCAGAGATCTGTCCCTTTAGAGAACTTGCAGATAATCCTTTCTCCAAACCTTCTTGTAGAAAGGAGAGAATCTTAGGAATTTTTATCTTATTCCATGGGAATCCTTTGGATTCACACCAACAGATATATCTTTTCCATATTTTATGGTAAATCTTTCTAGTTACCGGTTTTCTGGCCTGAACCAGAGTATCTATCACAGAATCTGAAAACCCACGCTTTGATAGAATCAAGCGTTCAATCTCCAAGCTGTCAGCTGGAGGGAGACCAGATTTGGATGTTCAAATGGACCCTGAACAAGAAGGTCCTGTCTCAAAGGTAGCTTCCATGGTGGAACCGATGACATATTCACCAGATCTGCATACCAAGTCCTGCGTGGCCACGCAGGAGCTATCAAGATCACTGAGGCCCTCTCCTGATTGATCCTGGCTACCAGCCTGGGAATGAGAGGAAACGGTGGAAATACATAAGCTAGGTTGAAGGTCCAAGGTGCTACTAGTGCATCTACTAGAGTCGCCTTGGGATCCCTGGATCTGGACCTGTAGCAAGGAACCTTGAAGTTCTGACGAGACGCCATCAGATCCATGTCTGGAATGCCCCATAATTGAGTTATTTGGGCAAAGATCTCCGGATGGAGTTCCCACTCCCCCGGATGGAATGTCTGACGACTCAGAAAATCCACCTCCCAGTTTTCCACACCTGGGATGTGGGTCGCAGACAGGTGGCAGGAGTGATCCTCCGCCCATTGAATTATTTTGGTCACTTCTTTCATCGCCAGGGAACTCCTTGTTCCCCCCTGATGATTGATATACGCAACGGTCGTCATGTTGTCTGATTGGAACCTTATGAATCTGGCCTTTGCTAGTTGAGGCCAAGCCCTGAGAGCATTGAATATCGCTCTCAGTTCCAGAATGTTTATCGGGAGAAGAGACTCTTCCCGAGACCATAGACCCTGAGCTTTCAGGGATTCCCAGACCGCGCCCCATCCCACTAGACTGGCGTCGGTCGTGACAATGACCCACTCTGGTCAGCGGAAGCTCATTCCCTGGGACAGATGGTCCAGGGTCAGCCACCAACGGAGTGAATCTCTGGTCTTCTGATCTACTTGAATCATTGGAGACATGTCTGTATAGTCCCCATTCCACTGTTTGAGCATGAACAGTTGTAATGGTCTTAGATGAATTCGTGCAAAAGGAACTATGTCCATTGCTGCAACCATCAACCCTACTACTTCCATGCACTGTGCTATGGAAGGACGAGGAACAGAATGAAGAACTTGACAAGTGCTTAGAAGTTTTGACTTTCTGACCTCTGTCAGAAAAATCCTTATTTCTAAGGAATCTATTATTGTTCCCAAGAAGGGAACTCTTGTCGACGGAGACAGAGAACTTTTTTCTATGTTCACCTTCCATCCGTGTGATCTGAGAAAGGCCAGAACGATGTCTGTATGAGCCTTTGCTTTTGACAGGGACAACACTTGTATTAGAATGTCGTCCAAGTAAGGTACTACTGCAATGCCCCTTGGTCTTAGAACTGCTAGAAGGGACCCTAGTACCTTTGTGAAAATCCTTGGAGCAGTGGCTAACCCGAATGGGAGGGCCACAAACTGGTAATGCTTGTCCAGAAAAGCGAACCTTAGGAACTGATGATGTTCTCTGTGGATAGGAATATGTAGGTACGCATCCTTTAGATCCACGGTAGTCATAAATTGACTTTCCTGGATAGTGGGTAGAATCGTTCGAATGGTTTCCATCTTGAACGATGGTACCCTGAGAAATTTGTTTAGGATCTTCAAAGCCAAAATTGGTCTGAAAGTTCCCTCTTTTTTGGGAACTACGAACAGATTGGAATAAAGTCCCATTCCTTGTTCCTTTATTGGAACTGGGTGTATCACTCCCATCTTTAACAGGTCCTCTACACAATGTAAGAACGCCTGTCTCTTTATTTGGTTTGAGGATAAGTGAGACATGTGGAACCTTCCACTTGGGGGTAGTTCCCTGAATTCCAGGAGATAACCCTGAGAAACTATTTCTAGCGCCCAGGGATCCTGAACATCTCTTGCCCAAGCCTGAGCAAAGAGAGAGAGTCTGCCCCCCACTAGATCCGGTCCCGGATCGGGGGCTACTCCTTCATGCTGTTTTGTTAGCAGCGGCAGGCTTCTTGGCCTGCTTACCCTTGTTCCAGCCTTGCATCGGTTTCCAGGCTGGTTTGGGTTGTGAGGCATTACCCTCTTGCTTAGAGGATGCAGAATTAGAGGCCGGTCCGTTCCTGAAATTGCGAAAGGAACGAAAATTAGACTTATTTTTTGGCCTTGAAAGGCCTAACTTGTGGAAGGGCGTGGCCCTTGGAGTTATCCATTACAGCCGTTAATTGTTGCATGGTAATAAGCATTGGCGCACTAGATGTACTAGGGGCCTCCTGTGTGGGCAAAACTGGTGTAGACACAGTAGGAGATGATGTAGTATCATGTTTACTCCCCTCATCTGAGGAATCATCTTGGGCAATTTCATTATCTGTGGCAGTACTGTCCTTACTTTGTTTGGACACTATGGCACAATTATCACATACATTTAAATGGGGAGACACATTGGCTTTCATACATATAGAACATAGCTTATCCGAAAGCACAGACATGTTAAACAGGCTTAAACTTGTCAACAAAGCACAAAAAACGTTTTAAAACAAAACCGTTACTGTCTCTTTAAATTTTAAACAGAAAACACTTTATTACTGAATATGTGAAAAAGTATGAAGGAATTGTTCAAAAATTACCAAAATTTCACCACAGTGTCTTAAAGCATTAAGAGTATTGCACACCAAATTTCAGAGCTTTAACCCTTAAAATAACGGAACCGGAGCCGTTTACAAATTTAACCCCTATACAGTCCCAGCTATAGCCTTTGCTGAGACCCAACCAAGCCCAGAGGGGAATACAATACCAATTGACGCCTTCTAGAAGCTTTTCCAGCAAATTTCAGATCCTCACACATGCATTTGCATGCCCTGCTCTCAAAAAACAACTGCGCAGTAATGGCGCGAAAATGAGGCTCAGTCTACAACTAGGAAGGCCCCCTGACTGGAAAAGGTGTCTAACATAGTGCCTGACGTTTAATAAACGTTCCCCAAGTTTATAAATGTGAATTGTCAGCATAAATATGAATAAAATGCCCAAATAAAGCAATCGATTTAGCCCATAAAAATGTCTACCAGTTTTTTAGCCCATATTAAGCCCTTTATTCTGTTTGTTTGACTAAGAAAATGGCTTACCGGTCCCCATGAGGGGAAATGACAGCCTTCCAGCATTACATGGTCTTGTTAGAAATATGGCTAGTCATACCTTAAGCAGAAAAGTCTGCTAACTGTTTCCCCCAACTGAAGTTACTTCATCTCAACAGTCCTATGTGGAAACAGCAATCGATTTTAGTTACTGTCTGCTAAAATCATCTTCCTCTCACAAACAGAAATCTTCATCCTTTTCTGTTTCAGAGTAAATAGTACATACCAGCACTATTTTAAAATAACAAACACTTGATAGAAGAATAAAAACTACATTTAAACACCAAAAAACTCTTAACCATCTCCGAGGAGATGTTGCCTGTGCAATGGCAAAGAGAATGACTGGGGTGGGCGGAGCCTAGGAGGGACTATATGGCCAGCTTTGCTGGGACTCTTTGCCATTTCCTGTTGGGGAAGAGATATCCCACAAGTAAGGATGACGCCGTGGACCGGACACACCAATGTTGGAGAAATTCTGATTGGCTGATGGAATCAGCCAATCAGATTCAAGTTCAATCCGATTGGCTGATCCAATCAGCCAATCAGATTGAGCTCGCATTCTATTGGCTGATCGGAACAGCCAATAGAATGCAAGCTCAATCTGATTGGCTGATTCCATCAGCCAATCAGAATTTTCCTACCTTAATTCCGATTGGCTGATAGAATCCTATCAGACATCGGAATTCGAGGGACGCCATCTTGGATTTAAAGGAACCGTCATTCGTCGGGAAGTCGTCGGCCAGGATGGATGTTTTGGGGGGCTTTGTTATTTTATTAGGGGGCTTAGAGTAAGTGTAATTAGCTTAAAATTGTAATATTTTTATAATGTTTATAAATTATTTTTTTATTTTTTGTAACTTAGTTCTTTTTTTATTTTTTGTACTTTAGTTAGTTTATTTAATTGTATTTATTGGTAGGTATTTGTATGTAATTAATTTATTGATAGTGTAGTGTTAGGTTTAATTGTAGATAATTGTAGGTATTTTATTTAATTAGTTTATTGATAGTGTAGTGTTACGTTTAATTGTAACTTAGGATAGGATTTATTTTACAGGTAATTTTGTAATTATTTTAACTAGGTAGCTATTAAATAGCTATTAACTATTTAATAGCTATTGTACCTGGTTAAAATAAATACAAAGTTGCCTGTAAAACAAATATAAATCCTAAAATAGCTAAAAAATAATTATAATTTATATTGTAGCTATATTAGGGTTTATTTTACAGGTAAGTATTTAGCTTTAAATAGCAATAATTTATTTAATAAGAGTTAATTATTTCGTTAGATAAAAATTATATTTAACTTAGGGGGGTGTTAGTGTTAGGGTTAGATTTAGCTTTAGGGGTTAATAAATTTAATAGAGTAGCGGTGACGTCCGGTCGGCAGATTAGAGGTTAATACTTGAAGTTAGGTGTCGGTGATGTTAGGGAGGGCAGATTAGGGGTTAATACTATTTATTATAAGGTTATTGAGGCGGGAGTGAGGCGGATTAGGCGTTAATAACTTTATTATAGTAGCGGTGATGTCCGGTCGGCAGATTAGGGGTTAATAATTGTAGTTAGGTGGCGGCGACGTTGGGGGCTGCAGATTAGGGGTTAATAAATATAATATAGGGGTCGGCGGTGTTAGGGGCAGCAGATTAGGGGTACATAGGGATAACGTAGGTTGCGGCGGTGTGCGGTCGGCAGATTAGGGGTTAAAAAATTTATTAGAGTGGTGGCGATGTGGGGGGGCCTCGGTTTAGGGGTACATAGGTAGTTTAAGGGTGTTAGTGTACTTTAGAGCACAGTAGTTAAGAGCTTTATGAACCGGCGTTAGCCCAGAAAGCTCTTAACTCATGGCTTTTTGCTGCGGCTGGAGTCTTGTCGTTAGATTTCTAACGCTCACTTCAGCCAAGACTCTAAATACCAGCATTAGAAAGATCCCATTGAAAAGATAGGATACGCAAATGGCGTAGGGGGATCTGCGGTATGGAAAAGTCGTGGCTGCAAAGTGAGCGATAGACCCTTTCCTGACTGACTCTAAATACCAGCGGGCGGCCAAAACCAGCGTTAGGAGCCCCTAACGCTGGTTTTGACGGCTAACGCAGAACTCTAAATCTAGGCGTTAGTTAACAAACATTAATTTGTTAACGAAATTCATAAAAAACAAATGAACAATTTAACCTCTACACTATTTAACCATGTTTTGGGATGGAGGGGTTAAGTAGTGTAGGTTTAGGCCTTAGGAGGTTAGTATAGTATGATGGGGGTTGTGGTGGTTTAGTGTGGTGGGTGTTTGCGATGGATGATACGGCTGTTAAGTAATGTAGCGGGGGTTTTGCGATGGGGTTTTTCAAAGAAAACAAATTAAAATTAATTAATTTTGAAAATATTTGTTCCAAAAAATTCAAATTCCAGATGTCTTTATATGTGCAAAACACTCACTATATGATATTGAACGGCCTGGCAGTTGCTTCAGTGAGAGTGCATGTTCTTACTCACACGTTTCATGTGACATAATTTACATCTATCTGGCCCAGAAGGAACACTACTGGTTGGAGGTCTTTATTGCTGTATGTGTACAGAACAGGGAGGGACCAATAGGATGCATGTAATGTTCTAGCAATCTCAAAGGGATCTCTGTCTAAAGCTCCCTTGTTTTCTCTTGTTCTGAATGTCTACTTACCTTAATGTAGTATGCCCAAGCCATACAAGAAAGTGTTTAGTGCATTGTAAGCCCTGATTGATGATATCCAATGTTGGTAGAAATTTTGATTCTAAGTTAAAGAGACAGTCAACTCCAAAATTTTTATGGTTTAAAAATATAGATAATCCCTTTATTACCCATTCCCCAGTTATGCATAACCAACATGGTTATATTAATACACTTTTTACCTCTCTGAAAGCCCCCTGATCACATGACTTTTTATTTATCTATCTATTGACTTGCATGTTAGCCAATTATTGCTGTGTTGTCGACCACTTCACGGGCGTGAGCACAATTTTATCTATATGGCCCACATAACTAATAAAAAAGCATGTGATAAGAGGCTGTCTTTAGTGGCTTAGAAACAGGCAGAAATTTAGAGGTTTAAATGTTATAAAGTATATTAATATAACAATGTTGGCTGTGCAAAGCTGGGGAATGGGTAGTAAAGGCAACTATCTTTTTAAACAATAGCAATTTTGGTGTTGACTGTCCCTTTAAAGGACCACTAAATACAGCATAATAGAATAATTGACAAATCCTATAATATAAAAGGCCAAGTGTGTTTGTCCGAAGCTGTCATGCACAGTAGAGACAGCACAATGACAAACACTCCTGGCCTTAGAGTCCCTACCTGATCTGCAGTTTGCAGCCGGTGTGGGCAGAAGTGGGCGTGGCCGTGCGTGAGCGGGGGCATGGCCAGACCTGAAGGGGGCGGGTCGAGCGTGAAGGGGCGGGACCGAGCATGAAGGGGGCGGGGCCAGACGTGGTTGCGCACACGAGATAGAGGGGAGAGAGATAAAGAGGGGGAGAGATAGAATGAGGGGGAGACAACAAAAAATATGGGAAAGAGCTAAAGATAGGATAAGAGATAGCAAAAGAGAGGGGAAAGAGCAAGAGAGGGGGGAGAGTGAGCAAAATAGAGGGGGAGAGAGAAAATAAGAGGGGGAAAGAGAGAGAGCAAAAGAGAGGGGAAGAGAGAGAGCAAAAGAGAGGGGAAGAGAGAGCGCAAAAGAAAAGGGGGAGAGAAAGCAAAAGAAGAGAGGGGGATATAGACAGAGGGGGGAGATAGAGATAGAGAGGGGGAGAGGGAGAGAGAGGGAGAGAAAGGGGAGAGAGGGAGAGAGAGGGGAGAGAGAGAGAGGGGGGGAGAGAGAGAGAGGGGGAGAGAGAGGGGGGAGATAGAGAGAGAGGGGGGAGATAGAGAGAGAGGGGGAGATAGAGAAAGAGGGGGAGATAGAGAGAGAGGGGGAGATAGAGAGAGGGGAGAGAGAGAGGTGGGAGAGAGAGAGAGGGGGGAGAGAGAGAGCGAGAGAGAGCAAAAGAGGGGGGAGAGAGAGCAATAGAGAGGGGGAGAGAGAGGGGGAGAGAGAGAGAGCAAAAGAGAGGGGAGAGAGAGAGAGCAAAAGAGAGCGGAGAGAGAGAACAAAAGAGAGGGGGGAGAAAGAGCAAAAGAGAGGGATGGAAAGAGAGAGCAAAAGAGAGGGGAGAGAGACAGAGCAAAAGAGAGGAAGAGAGAGTGCAAAAGAGAGGGGGGAGAGAGAGCGCAAAAGAGAGGGGGGAGAGAGAGCACAAAAGAGAGGGGGGAGAGAGAGCGCAAAAGAGAGGGGGGAGAGAGAGCGCAAAAGAGAGGGGGGAGATAGAGCGCAAAAGAGAGGGGGGAGAGAGAGCACAAAAGAGAGGGGTGGAGAGCGCAAAAGAGAGGGGGGGAGAGAGAGCGCAAAAGAGAGGAGGGAGAGAGAGCGCAAAAGAGAGGGGGGAGAGAGAGCGCAAAAGAGGGGGGGAGAGAGAGCACAAAAGAGAGGGGGGAGCGCAAAAGAGAGGGGGGAGAGAGAGCGCAAAAGAGAGGAGGGAAAGAGAGCGCAAAAGAGAGGGGGGAGAGAGAGTGCAAAAGAGGGGGGGGAGAGAGCGCAAAAGAGAGGGGGGAGCGCAAAAGAGAGGGGGGAGAGAGAGAGTGCAAAAGAGAGGGGGGAGAGAGAGTGCAAAAGAGAGGGGGAGAGAGACGAGGTAGAGAGAGAGCACAAAAGGGAGGGGGGAGAGAGCGCAAAAGAGAGGGGGAGAGAGAGAGCGCAAAAGAGAGGAGGGAGAGAGCGCAAAATAGAGGGGGGGGAGAGAGCTCAAAAGAGAGGGGGTAGAGAGAGAGAGAGAGAGAGAGAGAGCAAAAGAGAGGGGGAGAGAGAGAGAGAGCAAAAGAGAGGGAGAGAGGGAGAGAGCGCAAAAGAGAGGGGGGAAAAACAGAGCTCAAAAGAGAGGGGGAGAGAGAGAGAGCAAAAGAGAGGGGGAGGGAGAGAGCACAAGGGGTGGGACCGCTGTACTGCAAAAAATGGCCGTGTGAACGGTCTTTAGGACTAGTACACAATAAAAAGACAATGAAATAACACTTACGTTGAATTCTAAATAAGCACATCTTAAAGTTAATCAAATTTTCCCTCCCCTTGTATCATGTGACATCCATCAGCCAATCACACAATTAATATACTGTGTACTTTTCCACATACTCAGTAGAAGCTGAGTATGTGCATATAAAAAATAATGTGCCCAACTTAAAGGACCCCTGAATGCAGTAGAATTATATAATTAACAAGTACATAATAAAAAGACAATGCAATAGCACTCTGAATTTCAAATGAACAGTAGATTTTTTTCTGACAAATTTATTTTTTCTCCCATTCTCCGGCCCCATGTATCATGTGACAGACATCAACCAATCACAGACTAGTAGATGTATACCCTGTGAGCTTGTGCATATGCTCAGTAGCATCTTGTTCCCCAGAAAGTGTGAAAATAAATGGACTGTGCAAAATTTGATTATGGAAGTAAATTGGTAAGTGTCTTAAAACGGCATGCTCTTTCTGAATCCTAAGAGTTTATTTTGACTTGAGTGTCCCTTTAATGAATAAGTATACTGTCAGTGGACTGCTGTATTTGGCTTTTTGCTCTGTTTGACTTTATCACTGATATCAGTTTTGTAACTGATTGGTGCTATCATGGATGTTGTTATCTTCAAAAGTCAGGTAGGTAAAGAAATGTGAAGCTTTGAACTTCCTTGTCTTTGCACACCTGAGTTAGAATAAAATCACCTTCATTTCTTGGCGAGCTTTATGTACCCTTGAGAACAAATTAAATATATCCTTTATTTTTTTTTTTTATTTTTTTTTATGGCATTTAATTTTTCAATTGCTTTGATCTGTTAGAAAAACAGAAAAATATAAATTGGGATTTAATAACTTGCTGGTTTCTAATACTGATTAAATGTAAATGATTAATTCAGAATAAAATAAAAAAATATCAACGTGCGACAGAACATGACGACCTTTCAATCAAGAGAGTTTTACAGATATGTTCCTAAGTAAACCAAGCCTTTTTTTTTTTTTTACAGCAATAAAACAAACAATATTGCTGAGTCCTGACCTAGTTTGAACAGTCACAGTGATTTCTGGTTCTTGCTGTTCATTTACCCTGGGCAGCTGGACAATAGAATTTTGCCAGGACCACAAACAATGACATAAAACAGCAAGATGCACTATATTTTACTGAAACATTCTCTAAAGAGCAGCGAGGGACCAGTCAATGCCCAGTAATCCGAGACACTAATTTTTTATCACTATTTTTTTTTCTAAACCAAATGTTTTTGAGCATAAATATTGGATGAAAGCAAAGCTGTAGCACAATTTCAGTGCTGAAAACATAGCCTGCTGCAAGCACTTTTTATTAGAATAATATTAATATGAGACTGGTTGCTTTATTTTTTGCTACTTATTATTGCAATTATTTATGCCACAATCATAGCTGTTCCACATTGAATGGTTTCTTGTGTCCTTTTTTTTCTATTTACTACTAATAAAATGTAATAGGTATAATAACTCAGGGAGTGTTTGCATATAAATGCAGTTTTCCTCTGGTATGTTGTTTATTCTCAGAAGGAGACATTCCAAAAGATAAAACATAAGGAGCATTTATGCAAATTACAGGAGCAGCTTTTTGAGATAATTTGCATATTTTAAAAGGAAAGACAAGCTATACATGTGTTTTCTCATATTTTTTTTATTTTTTTTTTATAAATACAGGAGGTAATCTGTCTGGCATTTAGCCTTCTCTAGGAAAACGTGTTAGCCTACTAAACAGATATGGGTGTCTCCATAAATTAAAATAAACATAATTTTAATTCAAGGTTTTTAAAAATGTATTGAATGCAATAAATTAATACATATTAATATCTACAAATTGTATGACATCTGTGTGCTCATAATGTATTTTTTCTGCAGAATTTTCATACATAAATATCAATAATAATAATAATAATAATAAAATGCTGATATATTCCACAGAGCCATGACATTGGAGGTTTAATGAGGGGTTAATATTTACAAAAAGACAATTAAATAACTGTTAATAGGTAGAGGCGCCTACTGGTAATTTGCTCTCTGATATACCCCACGTTATGCGAGGTAATCTACAGGCTTCCGAATTTACAGTACCATAATGCACACATTTTTGCAGTTTGCTTACAAATCCAGACCAGAAGTACGACTGCTATAAAACAAGGTTTGGATTTTACTTTTAGCAATGTAGGCTACAAAGTTTATAAACCTCTCTAGAAATATTAAAAATAAACTTCTTATTATCTGGCACCAAGGATACTTAGCTATTAGATAAATTAGGTTGATTGATGGTAAAAAAAATTGTTTGTAGAAAAAGTCTAAAAGTGCAATAAAGTTTATGCTATTTAGTAAATGTCATGTAAAATGCTGCTGTGATTCTAAAATTGTAATAATTAATGTTGATTTATTTATATAGCAGTTTCAAACATGTTCACAAAATGTCCCCAGTATAATATGATATGCACAGTTCTGTAGTCATTTACTTAAATATCACAAAGAAAAAATACCATATGCAGTTCAAGGGATATAAATTGAACTACATATGGTATTTTTGCTTAAATAAAAGACACTCTCCATATTCCTAGTATTTTAAACAACAGCTCACCTTATAATTAAATTGTAGCATTTTTTTTTTTATGGCACATTTCAACTAGAAAGCCAAGTTACAAAGTCATATCTATTCAAAACCTTTTCTTTTTACAATACATGGCAATTAATTATACTATTAAGTCATTTTCATCTTTTGGGTCTATCCATTTTTCTTTATTATTCAACCATCACAAAAGTTAAAACAAATATCAACATAGTTCTTTTCTTTACACGCATTGGGGCCGAATTATCATTGTGCGAGCAGACATGATCCGATATTGCGTATCATGTCCTCTGCACATCGATAAATGCCGACAGCATTTGTCATTGCACCAGCAGTTCTTGTGAACTGCTGGTGCAATGCCGCCCCCTGCAGATTCGCGGCCATTCAGCCGCTAGCAGAGGGTGTCAATCAACCCGATCTTATTCGATCGGGTTTATTTCTGGCGATGTCTGTCTGCCGCCTCACAGCAGGCATACAGGTTATGGAGCAGCGGTCTTTGACCGCTACTTCATTACTTGTGTCTCCGGCAAGCCTGAAGGCTCGCCAGAAACATGGGGGCATCAAGCTCCATATGGAGCTTTATAAATATGCCCCATTGTCTGAAGACCATAAGAAATAT
The DNA here is from genome assembly GCF_027579735.1 of Bombina bombina. Classification (NCBI taxonomy): domain Eukaryota; kingdom Metazoa; phylum Chordata; class Amphibia; order Anura; family Bombinatoridae; genus Bombina; species Bombina bombina. Next base: position 382,489,909 of record NC_069503.1, read on the forward strand.
AGCTTTTTTATTTTCTCTTGTAAAAATGATATTTCATAAAGCAGATTCTCTAAAGCTCACACTTCATATTATTAGTTAAAGGGACACTGTAACCAAAATATTTCTTTTGCGATTCAGATTGAGCATGAAATTTTAAGCAACTTTCTAATTTACTCCTATTATCAAATTTTCTTCATTCTCTTGGTATCTTTATTTGAAATGCAAGAATGTAAGTTTAGATGCCGGCCCATTTTTGTGAACAACCTCGGTTGTCCTTGCTGATTGGTGGATAAATTCATCCACCAATAAAAAAGTGCTGTCCAGAGTACTGAAACAAAAAAAAAAAAGCCTAGATGCCTTCTTTTTCAAATAATGATAGCAAGAGAACGAAGAAAAATTGATAATAGGAGTAAATTAGAAAGTTGCTTAAAATTGCATGCTCTTTCTGAATTACAAAAGAAAATATTTGGGTTCAGTGTCCCTTTAATGGGCAAAATATAATTACATAGTAAATGGTGAGTCTGGAGTGACTGGAGAAGTTGTGAAGCTTGTTTACAGCTGCTCGGCCATGGAGAGCCATTTTATGAAGCTTCTTGTGCTGATGTTGCTTCTAGAGGCAGTTTGGCAATTTGTACGCGCTATGTGCTTCAGCACTCAAAAGCCCCATCCTGTGAGTTTGCGCTATCACTTTGTGGCTGGGCTGTTGTTGTCTCTAGACAATTTCACTTCACAAGAATAGCACTAATAGTTGGCGAGAGCAGATCTAGTCGGGCAGAAATTTTACAAACTGCCCTGTGGCAAAGGTGGCATCCCATGACAGGGCAAGCTTTATAGTCACTAAGCTCTTCACTGTGACCTACTGTACTGATAATATTTGTCTATAGATATGTGCTAGAGTGTATGCACTGGTCCAGCTGGATAGTATAGAGTAAAATAAAACCCTCAATGGGATGAAGGTAGGTTTATGCTCTGATAATGTTTTCAACAGTAATGGAAATGTAAGGTGAGGGAAGTGGTCAAATGAGGAACAGAGGGAACTAAGTACGACAAAAGCTGAAATGTAGACAGTAGTGAAATAGCTACAAATATTAACTTGGTGCTCTGAGGAGGTCAGAGGGTGCACAGTTTAATAGATAAGAGCGCCACCTACAAGTTGGTCACTGACACCCATTAAGTGGATGATATAATGTAGGAGTTCAAAAACATTGAAATATACACATAGACTATGGAGGAGTAGCCTATACATTTTATATAAACTAGTTATTTGTATTACCTGCTTACTTGTAGGGCTGATCAGTTTCTTATTGCAAATAAAATACACAAATTAACAGCTTTCTAATCAGATAAATCCAGGGCTTTTTTGTGGGGGAACTCACTGGTACTGATTACCATCGCCTCTGCCATCTCATAACAGGTAACATTTGTAATCATCATAAAAATACTATAGTTTTCACATGAGGGTGCAGCAAAATATATCAAGCATTGTGAAAAAATATATCAAGCACAGTAAAAAAATATATCAAGCACTGTAAAAAAATATATCAAGCATTGTAAAAAAATATATCAAGCATTGTAAATAACTTTGAAATGGATTATGGAATTCTTAATGGTGCGCAAATTGCCCCTTGCACTATCACCTATCTGCTCCCAAAGACAGATATATAATGAAAAGATACAATAAATATATAAAATGGTGAGAGTGCACTAGCAGCAGCAGGGGATGTGTCACTGGTATAGGCAAATATATAAAATCAATAAAGCAAATAAGTGATAAAATACAAACACATTTATATCAATAAACACATAGGTAAAATCCTGAATTGGTTCGATTGTGCTAAACAGCAGCAGGGAATGTGTCACTGATATAGGCAAATGTTGTTTGAATATATTATGAAATCAATAAAGCAAATTTGTTATAAAATACAAACACATTTATTTCAATAAACACATAGCTAAAATCATAATTTTATGACCGGTCTTAAATATTTAAGAACTTAAAGAGTAAAGGCAAGTATTTCAATAATTTAAAAATGCTATTGCATAGAGTTAAAAGAAAATTGGGGATTTACATATACAACTTGTTTGCAAGTTTAGAAATATAGTGGTGCACCACTCTTTATGTTGCGGTAGTAGCTGAATAGCTGATATATCACCAATCCACCTTATTATTTCGGTACAAAAGGTTTGACTGTTTGCACACAAAACAAAGTAAAGTCACACTTTGAGAAGAAAAGTAAAAAATATGTGTATATATATATATATATATATATATATATATATATATATATATATATATATATATATATATATATATATATATATATATATATATATATGAATAGTTTCAATAAACGACTAGTCCCAATTGTATTTTCCTTTAAATATACATTCCTTGTGCCTGTATAATTTCTTAGTTCTGTAGTTTATAAAGTGCCCAGTTTCATTTTGATGTAATAGTTCGTAGTTGGATCGTGTGTATAATTGGCAATATCGGCTACTTTACCTCTGCATGCCTTTCGGTCTCTTCTCTTCTCAAGAAAGCCACAGCAAGTGGTGAAACGCGTTGATGGTCCTGCTGCCTACAGGAATCTAACTTTGCCCAACAAAAGGAATACATAGTGACCAAGGATTGCAAAGGATAGCATTGGCACTATTTTTCTTCATCCAAAACTACAGATACTCTCTGCGCAGAGTGGAAGCCGGATCTACTTTCAGGAGAAAAAATTGGTGTGTGACATCAAACGACTATCAGCGAGGCTGCAGCGTTACCTATGCCAGAAGGTGAGTGGAGGAGACATACCCACGAAGAGACCGAAAGGCATGCAGAGGTAAAGTAGCCGATATTGCCAATTATACACACGATCCAACTACGAACTATTACATCAAAATGAAACTGGGCACTTTATAAACTACAGAACTAAGAAATTATACAGGCACAAGGAATGTATATTTAAAGGAAAATACAATTGGGACTAGTCGTTTATTGAAACGATTCATATATATACACATATTTTTTACTTTTCTTCTCAAAGTGTGACTTTACTTTATTTTGTGTGCAAACAGTCAAACCTCTTGTACCAAAATAATAAGGTGGATTGGTGATATATCAGCTATTCAGCTACTACCGCAACATAAATTGTGGTGCACCACTATATTTCTAAACTTGCAAACAAGTTGTATATGTAAATCCCCAATTTTCTTTTAACTCTATGCAATAGCATTTTTAAATTATTGAAATACTTGCCTTTACTCTTTAAGTTCTTAAATATTTAAGACCGGTCATAAAATTAGGATTTTACCTATGTGTTTATTGAAATAAATGTGTTTGTATTTTATAACAAATTTGCTTTATTGATTTCATAATATATTCAAACAACATTTGCCTATATCAGTGACACATTCCCTGCTGCTGTTTAGCACAATCGAACCAATTCAGGATTTTACCTATGTGTTTATTGATATAAATGTGTTTGTATTTTATCACTTATTTGCTTTATTGATTTTATATATTTGCCTATACCAGTGACACATCCCCTGCTGCTGCTAGCGCACTCTCACCATTTTATATATTTATTGTAAATAACTTTGTCCCTTTGCTTTTTTCAAAGTTACTGAGAACAATATATGAATCATTAATCAGTGAGTACCAGCAAATTTTTCTTACAGAAAAAGCACTGGATAAATCTATCAAAATACTGAAGAGAACTGTGTTAGCATATTCATTCCGTGTATCAGTCCTCACCCTACCAGTTTTATGATATAACACCCAAGAAACAAATTTAAATGTGCTTTGAAATGTTTTGGGCATACAAATATGCATCCTAACCCAATAAATGTCTACTCTTATGATAAATGTTTTTGCTTCATTAACTTAAAGGGACAGTGTACTGTAAAAATCTTTCTTTTTTGCCTATGGTAACCCCACCTATAATGAAAATTTCAATACTATTGTATTGGCTATAAAAAAAACTATGTAAACACAGCCAGCATAAAAACTTACACTCCCAGGGGGAAGCAGGGAGAGATAAGTAAGAAAATGTTAGTTTTCAATTGTGCTCTTTAAGGACCTGATGATCGAATGTGGCGATTTATTCAAAAATATTTAAAACTGCTGAAATCAGTGTTTGAAATCAGTCTCATAGAGAAGCATTTTACTGTCTCAGTGGATGGTGATGCTGGCGATGTATTCAAACCAGCATTGCCACCTACATTGAAGATGAAATGTAAATGATCTCTTTTGCATATATCACACATGCATATTGCCTATTTTGTGCATTTTGTACACAATCTAATAAATGAATGGCAGCCTACTTGAATGAAAAGAATTAAAGGGACATGAAAGCGAATTTTTTTCTTTTGTGATTTAGAAAGAGCATGTCATTTTAAACAACTTTCTAATTTACTTCTATTATCTAATTTGCTTCATTCTCTTGATATCACTTGCTGAAAAGCATATCTAGATATGCTCAGTAGCTGCTGATTGGTTGCTGCACCTAGAGGCCTTGTGTGATTGGCTCACACATGTGCATTGCTATTTCTTCAACAAAGGATATCTAAAGAATTGAGCAAATTAGATAATAGAAGTAAATTGGAAAGTTGTTTAAAACTGCATGCCCTATCTGAATCATGAAAGTTTAATTTTGACTAGACTGTCCCTTTAAGAAAGAATGCATTAATTAAAAGCGTTTACACATTAGTTTATTTCTTATTCTTTTAATGCAAAAAGATAAACCCAGTGAACTGGCTACACAGCTCTACACTTTTACCCCTAAAGTGACAACCCCTAATGCAACCTAAACCCACTACACTTTTAACCCCTAAAGCGACATAAGCCACAACAGTAAACAAAACAAAACATTCACACAAAAAATCACAGCAATGAACCACAACAAAGTAAACACACATTAAACCATAAGCTAACCACAACACAAAAACAACAAAGAACACAAATATTTGAAAAAAACAATGTGAAAGCACAGCATACATGCAGTCCCCATAATCCATACTGCACAATCTGTCATTAGCCCTGATAATACCTCCTCTTTATGGTACCTAATGTAAATAGGGGTTTTACACCTATATTCTGACAAAGTGAATGGAGAAACCAAAGTGAACTATGTTGTAGATGCTGAAGTCCCATGGAGTATGGAGTATGGATACTACAGATGCTGAGTAATCCTTGGTGATTCTGGACAGTTTGTAAGTAAATTGTTGTGTGCAATTGAGATCCCGGTGTTAAGGTGGTGAAATGCGCATTGAAGGAAACTTTCTTGCAGGCTCACCCTTTGTTACGCTGGGTAACGCATAAACTGTATTCACTACTTGCAAGATCTTGGATGAGATCCTTTTACTTATCTTGCAGCATGGACTTGGAGAGTTCAAAGCCATTGTGAAAGTCATATGCAGCATAATGTGTGCTATATATACGGGTGGTTATTCAAGAGCCAGAATTTTTTATATGCATCTGTATTGATATGTCTGGTATTTGACATAATAGGCAACTTCAGAGGAGTACTAGAACAAGTAAGGGGTGGGGTTGACCAGGTTCTACATTCACCGACTCTCTATGTGTGTAACATTTCATGTCTGCTGTATTTCATCGTATGGTTTTAACGTATGCTTTACAACTTAAATCCCATTGTATATCTGCCCTGCTCTATACCTTCTTGGTGATAACTGGGAGGTGCAGGTGACAGACTGTCTGTTCTTTTTCTAAGTATAAAAAAAAACCCAAAGTACACAAATATTTAATCAAAATCTAACCACAATACAATTAAAACAAAGTACATAAACCACAACACAAAAACAACAAAAAAATCCTCTTGTTTTTTTCATCAGATGTAATCCATACGGAAAAAAAAACATAAAGAAAAAGCCATAAACTCCTTCTATTTTCTTCTATTTTTTTAAAACCATCCAATAGGAAAAAAAATATTCTATTGGCTGATTGATTTTTTAAATCAGCCAATAGATTGTACTTTATCTCTATTGACTGATAACTGCATTTTGCACTGTTAAAAATAAAGGAGTAATTTAAAACTGTAAAGTAGCGGCTACTGTCTTTTATGACATATTAATATTACAAAAAATACATCTTCTTCCAAAAATAAAAAAAGCAAAAATAATAAATGAAATATTTTTCAAATCACAATACTTAAAATAAAAAAGATTACATTACACAATGACATATTTATAAATCATTGTATATACATGTATCTCCACAGTTCCTATAGGTTTAAAAGGAAGGTTTCTTTTTGGCTTTATTAGTAAGGTAGATCCTAGGCATTACGTATATATAGGCGTTCTGTAAAAATTTCATGCGCGTTACTTGTCCTGGTAATATTCAAAAGCACTGCCTCCATGTTAGAAACACCTTTTCAGCCACATCAGTCTGATAAGCTTTTCAGTGGCGAGATTTTCCAGTGTGCTAAATCTAGTGACTGTACACTGAAACTAAGTTTACATGAGCATTATTTCTAGTGTTCCTACACAGAAAGCTTTTTTGTCTCAGCGAATGCACAGTCTATGCTTTATAAGAACTCTTTAAATACAGCGCCCCCGCTGGGATTGCAGATGAGTGGCGATGTGGGCGGACTTTTGCTGAAGCTGTGATCCTTATTATTTCCAGTGGGAGACACATTGGAACAAAGAGGGTCAGCCCAGTTTTTTGCAATATATCGCCAGACCTAAGGATTGTGAGAGTGGCGAAGCCAAAAAGGCAATATATTGTGGTCATCAGGGCCTAAGTATTTGGCTTTAGTATACAGACAGAGATAATATAAGGAAGCATGTGTGTGTATATAGAAAGTGATAACATAAGGAGATCTGATTTGTCTGCAAACTGTCTTAATGGAGTGTGGTGGCAAAAGTCCAAACCAACGATTTCATATACAGAAATAAAACAAAATGAATAATTACCTATACATTTTATACTCTACAGCTAGTATATCAAGTTATTGGAAACACATTTAAGGGAAACTAATTTTACAGTACACTGGCCCTTAAATAGTCTCTGTAAAATATTATAACCAATAATACTATTGCCTTTTTTAAATTTTGAATCCTGGATTTTAAACATAATTTATTATTCTTTCATGTCAGGATTGAAATACTAAACATTTTATTTCTGTCAATCACATGTCACACATAAGGTGCCACTAGACTTTTAATGACCAAAAACGCTAGGAGACTTCTCATGGGAAATAAACGCCATGTTCAGAATGAACATTTATGCGTAACTCAGATTCTCAGCACATTTTTGTGTGAAAATGTTATGTTTAGTATTGTTACTCTTTAGTCAACAGAAAAGTCTCATAATTTAAATCCTTCTGATACATTTGTTTTGTATGCAAAATCTTAGTAGAAAATTAAAAAGTTTTTAAAAGTCTTATTTATCTATTGTTTTCATCTTCAGGGTTTGCACACTTTGAGTTAGATTACAAGTGGTATGGTATTTAGCGGTCCTGCTCGAGCGTTAATACTGCTAAAAGTAAACTTGTAATGCGGGCTTTAGCGCTTGTATTACAAGTTGAAAGTAAAAAGTTAGCGCATGAACGAAACAAGACGCAAGCTTACTTGAGATATCACGCTAACTTCTTTTTCTAATGGACTACACTGGAGTGTGCAAACTTAAAGAAACCTAATACTTATCGCTAGTGCACTAATCCGACACCGTGTTCTTCTTACAGTGTTTACCCAAAGGGAGTAATGAATATTTTACATTCCACTGTCCTTCACATAGAATAAAATGTTCATTTTGTTTTTAAATATTTATTTCTAAATATATATCTTATTATTTATTTTTTGGAAAATATAGTGCTGGTGTTATTAAAATTGTGTTTTTAAAGGAGTTTGGTTAATCACGACTTTCAACTATTGTAATCCATTTCCATTTGCACCACCTGCAACAAATCTAAATGCATCTTTTAAGTTGTTAGGATGGGCAGACTGAGCACTCTTTTTCTATTGTTATATAAGTATAGAAGTTGACAAGTATTTTCTTAAGCATTATTTACAATTAGTGTTTGTTAAAACACTGTATCCATTTTGAAGAGACATGAAAATAAAATGGCTACTACAAATTTCTTTGCAAAACACCTAAAATATATTCTGTACTGGATTTTAACATTCTTTAAAGTGTAAATCCTGACCCTGCTGCCTTGCTGCACTGTATCTCTCTAAGTGACCCTTCAAAGAGATTGCATGGTTTTTATAGGGGGCACGCCTCCATGCACGCTAAGTCCAAACATGGTCTTGAGAGTGCATTTTAAAATGCCTGCGCCTACATTATAGAATTTGAAAACTGGAATGAGCATTCATGACTGAGAGTTCCATTATGTAGACAAAAGAACTTTGAAAAGTACCCTTGTGAGCGAGTTTGCCGGGCCTTTTTTGTGTCTGCCCCTGTTGCTGTTTGTTCTGGCATCTTCTCAGTACTGCAAACAATTGATGAGGCTGCACCTGTGGCATTTTGTCTCTTCCATACAGAAAACAACAATACAAGCTGTGTTTGATGATCCTTCTTAGACCACCCCTGCAGGCACTCTGCATGGCTACAATTAGTGATCACAATCTACCGCAGCAGTGCTGGCATGTGGTCAGTAGCAGACATACTCAACAGAGGGACCTGGTGCCAAATTTTGTGGTCCCCCAAAGGTAACTCAGTAGTAAACAATTGTAATAATATACATGCTGCCCTGTATAATGACTTTGAGGATAGATAAATAGATAGATAGATGCACCTGCAACCTACACTAATAAAAGGCTCCCCTGCATTAGAATTGCACACATTCTGCAGGTGTCTATTGTCATAACAGGCACTTGGCTAAAAGAGTGATTTCTGTTCCTGCTGCAGTCAGTCATACTATACCTTTAAGGAGGCCTAGAAGATCAATTAGGCCTTAGTTGTAGTAGTCTATATTAGCTCTGTGTTTGTAGCATGTGGTGGCTTGTGTATTATTTTAGCAAACAGCAAACCACTTTCCTTATCTAGCATGTGTCTTCTTGGTGTCAGGTTGAGTGCTGTTGTTTTGAATGTAACAAGCTGGAATTAATGGCTGAGAGTCTCAGCTCACCACAGGTCCTTACTGATACACTGAATACACAGTTATTCAACAAAGACCAGGGGTAAGAGAGCAATAAGACAAAACTTTGTAGCTGAACTCAGCTACTACAAAACAAACAACAATTAAATACTCGAAAGTAACTACATTTGTAATTTCATATATCAAAGAAACACATATTTTTTGTAAAAGCTTAGTTTCGCTATCCAGACTAATATAATGTAGATAAGTTAAAAATGCAAATCTCCTGGTAGCAAAGGAATCCAGAGTTAAGGAAATCTAAGTCACAAACAATAAACCAAGTCATTCCAAACAAAGGGTTAAACAGAAGCGTAGACAGGGGAAGAAAAAGTAAAACCAGTATATCCAAATATTAAACTGCTAGGGTAAGAGGTAGTAACTCAATATACAAGCAACCACATGCTACAAACACAGATCTAATATAGACTACTGCAATTAAGGACTAATTGATCTTCTCTGCCTTCTTAAAGGTACAGGACACCTAACTGCAGCACAAACAGAAATCACTCTTTTAGCCAAGTGCCTGTTATGAAACCTATGTATAGACTGGCTGCTCTGCTGCCCCCCCCAGCACTTGGGACCTGATGCCACTGCACCTGTTGCACCAGTGGTAGTTCTGCCCCTGCATGAGGTGAAGTTACATTTGATTTTCTATCACCAGCATTGCAGGGACATGGATCATCTATAATAAAAAGTTATAATAGTCTACACACTAATAGGTTGGCTTCCGTTCCCAAAAATAACACTAGACTCCTCAGCAGGTGTGGTGAAGGTTAAAAAATGGATATGTGGGAGGCGCTCTAGGAGTTAATATGCAATTCTCAAATATTTGAAAGGTATGATAAATATATGATATAAAATATGATAAGGAATATATTAGGTAGATTATTCAAAATTTATACTGTAATTTATTCCACAAAACACATTTAAAAAACAGATTTAAAAAACAGACACCGGTGTCTTCTATGAATATATATCAAATGCCACAATACAATATATATATATGTTGAAAGTAAAGAATCATGTATTCTTAAGAGCTCAAGAAATCTTAACACATAGTTTCAAAAAACATCCGTCTAAAATGTATCTAAAATGTTCCTAAATCATTCCTTGCAAGGATGAGTATTTAACCCCTGTAATAAATGTTATTCATTTGACGGATCCGTAACTTTGTGAATTGGATATGTTCATTGGGGATTGCAGATTCGTATAATTGAAGGCAATGGCCTCTAGTTATCAAGCTCCGTAAGGAGCTTGATGGCCCCTGTTTCTGGCGAGTCTTCAGACTCGCCAGAAACAGCAGTTATGAAGCAGCGGTCACAAAAACTCCATAACGAGTACGATCGGGTTGATTGACACCCCCTGCTGGCGGCCTATTGGCCGCGAGTCTGAAGGGGGCGGCGTTGCATCAGCAGGTCTTGGTGCAATGCTGAATACGGTGAGCGAGGTCTGGCGGACCTGATCCGCAGTGTCGGATCAGGTCCGCCAGACCTTAATAACTAGAGGCCACAGTATGAACCCAATCTCTGCTGGTAGATTCGTTATATTTAGAAGCCAACAAAATTTTCCACAGGATAAGGACCTAGAGGGCAAGACATTAAAAGGTTTTTATCCATGCATTAATTGCAAGGCTTGTAGACATAGCACAAAAAAACAACAAGTTATATCAACTAACACAAATAGAACCTATGATATTAATAGCATCATTCGATGCTCAGATAGTAATGTAATTTATCTAATAGAATGTAAATGTAATTTATAATACCTAGGACAAACAAGTAGATTTTTGAGAATGAGAATTAGAGAACATCTACTGAGTATAGAACATGGTGTTGATAATACCGTCCTATATAAACATTTCAAGGAACATCATTATAAAGATACAACAGCATTAAAATATTGGGGAATAAAGATATATAATAACTCCAGAGGAGGTAATATGGAAAAAAGACTCCTAAAAACTGAAGCAGAACTAATTTATACATTTAAAACACTTTATCCTAAAGGTCTAAATTCAGAACTTGACCTTAACCACATTCTATAAACAATATAAAATAATTATTCCTTAAAACTAAAACTAAATGTGTGAGTTTAAATTGAAGTCTAAACTTAGATTAAAAAAATCCACACTGAAAAGAGATAAATTCATATCATGAAAGATTACATCACGAAAAATAAGGAACACTATCATATAGATATGCAAGTATCCCTTTCTAAAATAATTCCCAAGTGACAGACAGCACACACCTGATGCTCGTGGTAGAGGGCCACTGCACACACCTCTCTGTAATATGTAGACAACTGATTTCCACAGCACCAAAAAATGATAGGAAAATTGTTAAATAAACTTAGCCTTTATTGTTCCATTTCAGCACTTGGCACACAGCAGCAAAAAAAGCGACGTTTCGGGCTGTTAACCCTTACTCATGCTTATTCAGAACACCTGTTAGCTGCTCCTTAAATACCATATGACATTAACCCTTAATACACCAAATAACATTGTGTTAACTAAACAACTACAAAATATCGCCACCTAGTGGTCAAAACTCATTATTCCTATAAAAATTGTTAAATACATAGTTAAAAACAATCTGCTGTTAGTAGTTACAATTTCCAGATATATATCTTACACATTCATCATATGATAATATTATTATCTTTGCTACAGTTTACTTATTTACAGAGAATACAATATTGTGTTGTATTACAAACTGAGAAAAAATATCTTTTATTTCTTTTATTTCAAATTTTTAAATTCAAATTTTTACTCACAAGAATACTGTCATATCTATTTCTCTATTGATCCCTTTGGGAACTAAAGCATCTAACTTGTGTATCCAGAAGGATTCTTTCCTCTTTAGCTGAGTTTCCCTATTCCCACCCCTTCTATGGGGTTCAACACTATCAATGACTTGCCACCTCAGTTGTGAGATATTGTGACCAGCTTCAATAAAGTGACAGGCTACCGGGGCTTTCATGTCCCCACATCTTATATTTGATCTGTGCTGACTGAGGCGATCACGTATTTTTCTAACAGTCTCGCCCAAGTAGATTTTGGAGCATGGACACTTAATAAGATAAATTACATGCGTAGACTCACATGTATAAAATTTGTTGATGTTAAACTTCTTACCTGTTTGGGGGTGTACAAACTCTCTACCCTTTATGACCGAATGGCAACTGGCACAGTTTAAACAGGGATAGGTGCCACATGATTTAGATGATATGTATGTCTGTTTTTTCACCTTGGCCCCAATGTCATTCTTTACCACTAGATCTTTAATATTGGGCACTCTCCTATATGCCATTAGTGGATAGTTTTGAAATTCAGTAATATCTGTATTACAATTTTTTATAATATGCCAATGTTTTTTAAGGTATTGGGCAATTTCAGCACTATAAGGATTGTATTGTGTTACACACACTATTCTATCCTGTTTATTCCTAATTTTGTTCCTATTTTCACTGACACTATTGGCTTTTTGTTTCTCTCTTTCCACTAAGCTAGAAGGATAACCCCTTTGTACAAATCTCTCAGTCATCTCTCTAAGTCTTATCTCTTTCACATGGCTGTCACTTACTATTTTATGAACTCTGAGCATCTGGCTTTTAGGTAGGGAATTTTTCAAAGACTCATGATGGAAGCTATCATATTTAAGTAGGGAATTTCTATCTATACTCTTCCTGTACATGTCAATTTTTAAATTACCAGTCATGACATCCTTGTGCACTTCAGTATCCAAGAATACAATATTTGTCTCGCTAAAATTAAGTGTAAATTTCAGTCCCTGCACTGCACTATTCAACTGATCTACAAAAGCCAAAAGGGAACCAATGTCACCCCACCACACGCCAAACACGTCATCTATGAAGCGCCACCAGGCTGCCCCATACTTTAAGAATAAAGCATTTTCATAGACAAATTTGTCTTCAAAACAACTCATGAACATGTTGGCGTATGATGGGGCAACATTGGACCCCATGGCTGTCCCCTTCAACTGCAAGTACCATGTTTCACCAAATAAAAAATAATTGCAATATAATACCACTCTAAGCAGATCTTCAATAAATTTCAATTGTATGTAGCTATATTTATTGGTTTTAGTCATAGTGGTCATAACAGCTCCAATTCCACTTTCATGCTTGATGGATGTGTATAAGCTACAAACATCAAGTGAAAAAAGTATATACTTTGTGTCATTTAGCGGCAAATCTTTAAGCTTCAAAATGAAGTCACTAGTATCTTTAATGTAAGAAGTTGCTTTCATAACTTCAGGCTGTAAGATTTTATCAAGATATACCGCTATATGACTAAATACAGATTGTATACCAGCAACTATTGGACGACCAGGTGGTCTATGGGGGTCTTTATGTACCTTTGGTACTGTGTATATAATTGGGTTTTTTGGCCACTCAATGTATAGATATTTAGCCAATTTTTTATCTATAACACCCTTAGTAAGAGCCTTGTCAATTATACCCTTAATTTCTTTTTGTATATTAATGAGTGGGTTACAAGGGAGAACCAAATATGTATCTTTATCTTTCAATTGATTAGTGAGTTCACTAATGTAGTAGTCCTTGTCTAGGACAACTATGGCTCCTCCCTTATCTGCCCCCCTCACCACTATATCTTTTTTGCATAAAGTAGAAATAGCTCCACTCTGAGCTTTGGTAACATTATGTTTAAACTTCCATGATTTCTTTTTGATCTTACATTCTAAGTGTTTCAAATCATTTTTCACCAATTGCATGTATGTTTCAATGCTATTATTATAACCTGGTGGAGTAAAACTGCTTTTATGATATAGTCCAGTTGCTTTAAGAGTCAGTGTATCTTTGTCCAGATTCTCAATAGCATTAACTGCTTTAGACTTGTTATTAAAAAAGCACTTAAGTCTCAATGTCCTAAAGAATCTGTACAAATCCTTTTCCAACTCAAAAAAGTCCACATCTTTAGCTGGGCAAAATGACAAACCCTTATTTAGTAACTGGTACTCACTGTCCGTTAAACTGGAGGTGGAGATGTTAATTATTGATGATTCCTCATTCACTTCTTCTGTTTCTTTGCCCTCCTTGGACGACTGAATTGCCCCTTGCCTCCGTTTATGTTTCCGGCCTCCTCTGTGCCCTGTTTGGTGTTTGTTTCGTCGCTGGATGCTAAAAAACTTGATCCGGTAGAGCTGTCTGTTCCACTCGAGCTCCTCTGATCATGTCTGGCTTGGCTCTGTGATGTGTAGTTGCGGCCGGTTCTCATTTTCTGTGAGGTATCCCTCCGCCACCAGGATCGATTCTCACCCCTCCAACGATAGACGTTTCCTTGGGCATAATCCTGTTCATCACGCTGAAACTTCTGTCGTTTGCCATCTTGTAAGTCCTTCTTCAAAGCAGTAATTTTGTCATCTATATCTTTAATTTTTTTGCTGTATTCTTCTGTAGATAGAACTTGTCTGAGCTCCTCCTGTTTCGCTTCCACTATGACCTGTTGTCTGTCAATTTCTTTCTGTAGTGTCTCTACTGTTAGTACAATTACAAAAATTTGAAATAAAAGATATTTTTTCTCAGTTTGTAATACAACACAATATTGTATTCTCTGTAAATAAGTAAACTGTAGCAAAGATAATAATATTATCATATGATGAATGTGTAAGATATATATCTGGAAATTGTAACTACTAACAGCAGATTGTTTTTAACTATGTATTTAACAATTTTTATAGGAATAATGAGTTTTGACCACTAGGTGGCGATATTTTGTAGTTGTTTAGTTAACACAATGTTATTTGGTGTATTAAGGGTTAATGTCATATGGTATTTAAGGAGCAGCTAACAGGTGTTCTGAATAAGCATGAGTAAGGGTTAACAGCCGGAAACGTCGCTTTTTTTGCTGCTGTGTGCCAAGTGCTGAAATGGAACAATAAAGGCTAAGTTTATTTAACAATTTTCCTATCATTTTTTGGTTCTGTGGAAATCAGTTGTCTACATATTACAGAGAGGTGTGTGCAGTGGCCCTCTACCACGAGCATCAGGTGTGTGCTGTCTGTCACTTGGGAACTGTTTGACATATTTTACTGCAAGACAGACCTGCAAACACCACTAGGAACTAAACACTTAACAAAATGGAAACAAGCACTAAAACGGATGGCATTTCAATGTTTACTTATACAGAGATGGATGCTGCTCATATCACTACCCTTGTGAGAGGATCTAGGGATTTCCTCAAGGATGCACCAGTGGAAGTTACCAGTCAAGAATATGAAAAATTGAAAAAGAGAAATATGATTTGGGAACTGCACAGCATAACTCTTGCAGAATACTATAGAGTTAAAAGAATCCCCAGAGGGTTACGCATGAGTACCCGACCTACACTACTAAAGGATAACATCGAATATTGTCAAAAATTTGAAGCTATACTGAACAAATGCTCCTATGACCTAATTGTACTAACAGTAGAGACACTACAGAAAGAAATTGACAGACAACAGGTCATAGTGGAAGCGAAACAGGAGGAGCTCAGACAAGTTCTATCTACAGAAGAATACAGCAAAAAAATTAAAGATATAGATGACAAAATTACTGCTTTGAAGAAGGACTTACAAGATGGCAAACGACAGAAGTTTCAGCGTGATGAACAGGATTATGCCCAAGGAAACGTCTATCGTTGGAGGGGTGAGAATCGATCCTGGCGGCGGAGGGATACCTCACAGAAAATGAGAACCGGCCGCAACTACACATCACAGAGCCAAGCCAGACATGATCAGAGGAGCTCGAGTGGAACAGACAGCTCTACCGGATCAAGTTTTTTAGCATCCAGCGACGAAACAAACACCAAACAGGGCACAGAGGAGGCCGGAAACATAAACGGAGGCAAGGGGCAATTCAGTCGTCCAAGGAGGGCAAAGAAACAGAAGAAGTGAATGAGGAATCATCAATAATTAACATCTCCACCTCCAGTTTAACGGACAGTGAGTACCAGTTACTAAATAAGGGTTTGTCATTTTGCCCAGCTAAAGATGTGGACTTTTTTGAGTTGGAAAAGGATTTGTACAGATTCTTTAGGACATTGAGACTTAAGTGCTTTTTTAATAACAAGTCTAAAGCAGTTAATGCTATTGAGAATCTGGACAAAGATACACTGACTCTTAAAGCAACTGGACTATATCATAAAAGCAGTTTTACTCCACCAGGTTATAATAATAGCATTGAAACATACATGCAATTGGTGAAAAATGATTTGAAACACTTAGAATGTAAGATCAAAAAGAAATCATGGAAGTTTAAACATAATGTTACCAAAGCTCAGAGTGGAGCTATTTCTACTTTATGCAAAAAAGATATAGTGGTGAGGGGGGCAGATAAGGGAGGAGCCATAGTTGTCCTAGACAAGGACTACTACATTAGTGAACTCACTAATCAATTGAAAGATAAAGATACATATTTGGTTCTCCCTTGTAACCCACTCATTAATATACAAAAAGAAATTAAGGGTATAATTGACAAGGCTCTTACTAAGGGTGTTATAGATAAAAAATTGGCTAAATATCTATACATTGAGTGGCCAAAAAACCCAATTATATACACAGTACCAAAGGTACATAAAGACCCCCATAGACCACCTGGTCGTCCAATAGTTGCTGGTATACAATCTGTATTTAGTCATATAGCGGTATATCTTGATAAAATCTTACAGCCTGAAGTTATGAAAGCAACTTCTTACATTAAAGATACTAGTGACTTCATTTTGAAGCTTAAAGATTTGCCGCTAAATGACACAAAGTATATACTTTTTTCACTTGATGTTTGTAGCTTATACACATCCATCAAGCATGAAAGTGGAATTGGAGCTGTTATGACCACTATGACTAAAACCAATAAATATAGCTACATACAATTGAAATTTATTGAAGATCTGCTTAGAGTGGTATTATATTGCAATTATTTTTTATTTGGTGAAACATGGTACTTGCAGTTGAAGGGGACAGCCATGGGGTCCAATGTTGCCCCATCATACGCCAACATGTTCATGAGTTGCTTTGAAGACAAATTTGTCTATGAAAATGCTTTATTCTTAAAGTATGGGGCAGCCTGGTGGCGCTTCATAGATGACGTGTTTGGCGTGTGGTGGGGTGACATTGGTTCCCTTTTGGCTTTTGTAGATCAGTTGAATAGTGCAGTGCAGGGACTGAAATTTACACTTAATTTTAGCGAGACAAATATTGTATTCTTGGATACTGAAGTGCACAAGGATGTCATGACTGGTAATTTAAAAATTGACATGTACAGGAAGAGTATAGATAGAAATTCCCTACTTAAATATGATAGCTTCCATCATGAGTCTTTGAAAAATGCCCTACCTAAAAGCCAGATGCTCAGAGTTCATAAAATAGTAAGTGACAGCCATGTGAAAGAGATAAGACTTAGAGAGATGACTGAGAGATTTGTACAAAGGGGTTATCCTTCTAGCTTAGTGGAAAGAGAGAAACAAAAAGCCAATAGTGTCAGTGAAAATAGGAACAAAATTAGGAATAAACAGGATAGAATAGTGTGTGTAACACAGTACAATCCTTATAGTGCTGAAATTGCCCAATACCTTAAAAAACATTGGCATATTATAAAAAATTGTAATACAGATATTACTGAATTTCAAAACTATCCACTAATGGCATATAGGAGAGTGCCCAATATTAAAGATCTAGTGGTAAAGAATGACATTGGGGCCAAGGTGAAAAAACAGACATACATATCATCTAAATCATGTGGCACCTATCCCTGTTTAAACTGTGCCAGTTGCCATTCGGTCATAAAGGGTAGAGAGTTTGTACACCCCCAAACAGGTAAGAAGTTTAACATCAACAAATTTTATACATGTGAGTCCACACATGTAATTTATCTTATTAAGTGTCCATGCTCCAAAATCTACTTGGACGAGACTGTTAGAAAAATACGTCTCAGTCAGCACAGATCAAATATAAGATGTGGGGACATGAAAGCCCCGGTAGCCTGTCACTTTATTGAAGCTGGTCATAATATCTCACAATTGAGGTGGCAAGTCATTGATAGTGTTGAACCCCATAGAAGGGGTGGGAATAGGGAAACTCAGCTAAAGAGGAAAGAATCCTTCTGGATACACAAGTTAGATGCTTTAGTTCCCAAAGGGATCAATAGAGAAATAGATATGACAGTATTCTTGTGAGTAAAAATTTGAATTTAAAAATTTGAAATAAAAGATATTTTTTCTCAGTTTGTAATACAACACAATATTGTATTCTCTGTAAATAAGTAAACTGTAGCAAAGATAATAATAATATTATCATATGATGAATGTGTAAGATATATATTTGGAAATTGTAACTACTAACAGCAGATTGTTTTTAACTATGTATTTAACAATTTTTATAGGAATAATGAGTTTTGACCACTAGGTGGCGATATTTTGTAGTTGTTTAGTTAACACAATGTTATTTGGTGTATTAAGGGTTAATGTCATATGGTATTTAAGGAGCAGCTAACAGGTGTTCTGAATAAGCATGAGTAAGGGTTAACAGCCCGAAACGTCGCTTTTTTTGCTGCTGTGTGCCAAGTGCTGAAATGGAACAATAAAGGCTAAGTTTATTTAACAATTTTCCTATCATTTTTTGGTGCTGTGGAAATCAGTTGCCTTTCTAAAATAAAGATCACTAAATTTAACTGTAATAAAAAATTCACTAATTAAAATATGTTATTAAGTACTTAATGAAAGAAAAGAAATGGAAAAAAACACAGGGTGTTAGAGTCACATTTCCCAAACATACTTAGAAAATATTTATCTACCGTATAATGTTAATAAATAAGAATTGATAGTAATATTATTAATTGTTTGGGATTAGTATAATTCACCAGTTAACAAATACCATAATGATGTAGTAAGAAATAAAAAAACTCAAAACATAACCACATACTTTTTCTATGTATTTATTCTTCTGTCACTTTAAATAAATTTTGAAAAAGCACGATCAATTAGAATAGGTTAATAAATAGAAAAAGTGAGGGTGTAATACACTCCAGTGTGTAATAACACCCTTAGGGGGCGCCTCCTATAGCATATAACATAAAATATCATATAATCAAACAACACAAATGTAGGCCTAAAATAGTACCATAGAAGAAAAACATAAAATTGTACCAAAATCAGTCCAAAATAGATGATGGTAATAAAGTCCCAATATGTAATATGTCCAAACACAGTAGGCAGCTCTCAGTCTTAGGATGGTCTTCCTGGTAGATGGATATCTGAAAAAAGAGAGAACACAGAGGCGCCAAACATGGCCTAGTACAGCCAGAAACCAAAATCTGCAATCCACACAAATAACAATTGGATACTCACAAAGGGGACGCACCCATTGGTGCTATTGGGACAGACTGGAGCCTCTCAGTGGTCCAGCTCACTGATGCACATCAGGAGTCAATCGGAGTCCTTGGTGATAATTGTTGTCAGATTCCTAAGTGGACACAAAATGTGCATAGCATAGCCCAGTAACGTTTAAACAGGTAAATGGTGAAATGAGCAATCTTACTTACAAGATCATAAGCACCTGCAGGTGCATTCACAGTATACTGGAACCAAACAGTCGTCCAGTAGACTGATATCTCCAGGTGAAAACAGGATAACTCTCAGGTGCCAGCATGTAAATTAACAGCATTCAAATGGTGAAAGAACCTCCATTTAAAAAAGCAAGTGTATGACTTAAAAATCTTTATTTAAAATGCAATTGCATTTTAAATAAAGATTTTTAAGTCATACACTTACTTTTTTAAATGGAGGTTCTAGCCCTAAAAAGGGCTTTTTGGGGTGCTGTCCATACAGCAGAGATCAGATGAGTCCTTCAGGACTGTAGTGGACACTGAATACACTAGCCTAGCTATCGATTTCCCTATTAAATCAGCAGCAGCTACACTGTCCCTCCTCTCACTAAGAATGCAGGCTCCGAATGAATCTAAAATGGATGCTGTCCAGGAGGTGGGAGGGTCTGGGAGGGAGTGTCTGCTGCTGATTGGCTGGAATGTGTCTTGTGACTGTGAGCTACAGGGTCAAAGTTTACTCAATGATGACGAATAGGGGGCGGATCGAACATCGCATATGTTCGCCGTCCGCTGCGAACGCGAACATGCTATGTTTGCTGCAAACTATTCGCGGCAGAACTGTTCGCGACATCACTATAGATCACCTGACTTACCTGGATTATTCACCTAATGAGACTTACCAGGATTGAATGTGTGTACACACTATCAACCTCTACTAAGGAACTAACTGTCGAAAAACGACCCTAATGTCTAAAGATCTATAACGGTAAACATATCTCTGCAATAATATTCTATTAACCTAAAAGAACAAGAAGGAGACAAGGAGCGGAACAGAATCCTAGGCATATCACGCCTGAGGGGTTATCCATTGGAGAGCTCACCATAAAGACTACCACCATCAGAAATCACCTAACAGTAAAACACTGCAGGGTCAAAGGCGGAGACCCAAACAGGGAGCAGAACGGAATCCTAGGCTTTTACGCCGGAGGGGTTAGCCATTGGAGAGCTCACTGCAAAGATTGCCATCAAAGAAAATACTGCAGGTACGATTGTAATTATAAAGAACTGTTACTACCACTCTAACAATATACGCTAGTTACTTCTATCGGATGAAAGACCTCTTCAGTGCCCCTTGGATGATGACTTCGGCCGCTGCGGATGTTCTCTTCTGTTCCATCGGTGGTCGGCTGGCTGAAGATGACTCAAGGTAGGGAGATCTTCAGGGGGTTAGTGTTAGGTGTTTTTAAGGGGGGTTTTGGTGGGTTAGAGTAGGGGTATGTGGGTGGTGGGTTTTAATGTTGGGGGGGGGGGTTGTATTTCTTTGTACATGCAAAAGAGCTGATGACTTTGAGGCATGCCCCGCAAAAGGGCTGGTAAGGTAATAGAGCTGTTAACTTTTGTAATTTAGAATAGGGTAGGGCATTTTTTTTTCTTTTGGGGGGCTTTGTTATTTTATTAGGGGTCTTAGATTAGGTGTAATTAGATTAAAAATCTTGTAATATTTTTTTATTTTTTGTAACTTAGTTTTTTTTATTTTTTGTACTTTAGTTAGTTTATTTAATTGTATTTAATTGTAGGTATTTGTAGTTAATTAATTTAATTTATTTAATGATAGTGTAGTGTTAGGTTTAATTGTAACTTAGGTTAGGATTTATTTTACAGGTAAATTTGTATTTATTTTAGCTAGGTAGTTATTAAATAGTTAATAACTATTTAATAACTATTCTACCTAGTTAAAATAAATACAAAGTTACCTGTAAAATAAATATAAATCCTAAAATAGCTACAATGTAATTATTAATTACATTGTAGCTATCTTAGGGTTTATTTTACAGGTAAGTATTTATTTTTAAATAGGAATAATTTATTTAATGATAGTGTAGTGTTAGGTGTAATTGTAACTTAGGTTAGTTTTTATTTTACAGGTAAATTTGACTTTATTTTATCTAGTTAGCTATTAAATAGTTAATAACTATTTAATAGCTTTTGTACCTAGTTAAAATAAATAGAGTAGGAGCGAGCTGCACTTAGTGTTATGGTGCGGTTGGGCCGGGCTGTGACTATACAGCTGGCCCGATGCGCTGTTTGAAAAAAAACAGACCCGCTCAGAAGATCACAGAGAGCAGGTCTGTAAAACAGCAGGTTTTTTTTTAAATTCAAAGGGGAAATTTTGTTTTAAAACGTTTGCGCTAATATAATGTTATATAATTCTGCACTATGTGCAGAATTATATAACATTATTTTTAAGGTTTACTGTCCCTTTAATTAATATTTAAGTTAGGGGGGGGTGTTAGGGTTAGGGTTAGACTTAGGTTTAAGGGTTAATAATTTTATTATAGTGGCAGCGATGTAGGGGGGCAGGATAGGGGTTAATACATTTATTATAGGTGGCGGCGGTGTAGGGGGGCAGGATAGGGGTTAATAGGTATTATGTAGGTGGCGGCGGGGTCCTGGAGCGGCGGTTTAGGGGTGAACATATTTATTATAGTTGCGGCGGGGTCCGGGAGCGGCAGTTTAGGGGTTAACATATTTATTATAGTTGCGGTGGGCTCCGGGAGCGGCGGTTTAGGGATCAATACGTTTATTAGAGTGGCGGTGGGCTCCGGGAGCGGCGGTTTAGGGGGTAATACATTTATTTAGTTGCGGTGGTGTAGGGGGGGCAGATTAGGGGTGTTTAGACTTGGGGTAAATGTTAGGGTGTTAGGTTCAGACATCTCCCATAGGAATCAATGGGATGTCGGGCAGCAGCGAACATGATCTTTCGCTATGGTCAGACTCCCATTGATTCCTATGGGATCCGCCACCTCCAGGGCGGCAGATTGAAAACCAGGTACTCTGGCCCGGAATAGTGGCGAGCGTACCTGGTAGTAGTTTGATAACTACCAAAAGTAGTCATATTGTGCCGAACTTGCGTTCGGAACATCTGGAGTGACGTAAGAATCGATCTGTGTCGGACTGAGTCCGGCGGATCGAAGCTTACGTCACTATATTCTACTTTTGCTGGGCAGTAGTGCTTGATAACTACAGCGAATCAGCCTCGCCACAAATACGCTGCGGAATTCCAGCGTATTTGAGGTTGACGGCTTGATAACTAGAGGCCAATGTGTCTGTCAACTAACTTTTATTTCAAGAAAGATGCCAACAATCTCATATATCAGATTAAACATCTATTTACACTTTTAAAACTAAAACCGCACAGAATTAATTGTTGCAACAGAACAGTATAACTTTGAGAAAAAAACAAAATATCTATTTGGAAAAATATATATGTGGAAAATTTTGTTGACTTCTAAATATAACGAATCTACCAGCAGAGATCGGGTTCATACATTGCCTTCAATTATACGAATCTGCAATCCCCAATGAACATATCCAATTCACAAAGTTACGGATCTGTCAAATGAATAACATTTATTACAGAGGTTAAATACTCATCCTTGCAAGGAATGATTTAGGAACATTTTAGATACATTTTAGACAGATGTTTTTTGAAACTATGTGTTAAGATTTCTCCAGCTCTTAAGAATACATGATTCTTTACTTTCAACATATATATATATTGTATGGTGGCATTTGATATATATTCATAGAAGACACCGGTGTCTGTTTTTTAAATCTGTTTTCTTAATGTGTATTGTGGAATAAATTATACATTTTGAATAATCTACCTAATATATTCCTTATCATATTTTATATCATATATTTATCATACCTTTCACATATTTGAGAATTGCATATTAACTCCTAGAGCGCCTCCCACATGGCTCATCTACACCTGTCTCTCTTGTTTTCTCTTTGGCTCTCATTCTCAGGACATTGGTGGAGCTGCTCAGGACTTACCTCCTAATCCCAAGGCTCTCCGAGTAAAACCTGTATGGGTGGTTAATCTACCAAGACTATCCCTTATGTAGGTGGCATATACAGAGGCAACTCAAAGAAGAAAAAAAAAAAGAATTTTTAAAGGGACAGTCTACTCAAAACTAAACTTTCATGATTCAGATAGGGCATGCAATTTTAAACAACTTTCCAATTTACTTTTATCATCAAATTTGCTTTGTTCCCTTGGTGGTATTTTTGAAAAGTTAAACCTAGCTAGTCTCAAACTGATTTCTAAACAGTTGAAAACCGCCTCCTAGCTCAGAGCATTTTGAAAGTTTTTCACAGTTAGACTGTGCTAGTTCACATGTGTCATATAGATAAAATTGTGCTCACTCCCGTGAAGTTATTTGGGAGTCTTCACTGATTGACTACACTGCATGTCTGTCAAAGGCACTTAGATAAGGAGGCTGTCTGCAAAGGCTTAGATACAAGGTAATCACAGAGGTAAAAAGTGTATTAATATAACTGTGTTGGTTATGAAAAAATGGGGAATGGGTAATAAAAGAATTATCTATCTTTTCAAATAAGAACAATTTTGGTGTAGACTGTCCCTTTAAGTAGAATGATAAAATGTATTAATCATTTACATGTTTGAAAGAAAATGGATGTCAGATAAAATAGTTTTCCTACATCAATCGATCACTAAATAACTAAAGAATTGCCAAGAAAAATGTATTTAGTAAAAAACACAATCATTATGCCCCATTGGAAGAGGGATGTAGTAGGATAGCAGAATTCTCATTCTCCTGTAAACTGTTGATGTTCAGTACTTGCAGGAAGTCAGATTTTTAGTTGCAGCTTTTTAAAAGTTACAGCAAACAAGTAAAACTGCAAGAAATATTCTGACACTGACACAAATGACAACAGGCACATTCCAGGCATGATTTGCAATGGTGCTGATTCAGAAATATATTTGTGCCAAAATATTACAGTCAACACAAAATATTCTTAAGGCCTGGGGTTGTTTCCCCATGTTAATGAGACCGTAATGAGATGCAGAAGAAGTCTGCAGAGACACATGTCTGTACCATTCCCTTCAGAAAACCCCTGTGGGGAAGTAGTTGTTGTAAATGACACCAATAAAAAGGTCCACATCAGTTTTTGACACTTCAAAAGTAAATACAATGTACTATGCACTGACCATCTAGAAGCAAATAGGTTCTAGATTTATACTGATGCCTTAAACACAATTGCATAATTATCAAATGACCAAATAATAGTTAAGATATTCTATGAACTATAAGAAAAGTACTTTCTGACGTCTGCTATTATAATAATATTGTATTTAAAGTCTCAGTGCTGCATCTAAACTAATCACACCTGGTTTCTTCCCTAAGCACTCTGTATCATAACATACATTCCAATAAGTATTTTTAAAAAGTTATAGGTCATGCTTCCCTGACTTTAATCCTGCATTCATATTTATAATATTTAAACCAAACAATAACTTTATTTTTCTAAGATTTAAAAGAGTTTATTTCAGTCCTGTACAAACTGCTCTTTAATATGAGCATGAAGCAAAAAACAGCACAATCTAAAATAAATTACGGAGCGCAAAACATTGCTTACGTGAGCGCGATATTTGCACTCTACTACAGTTGTTTGCTGGTATTAAAAGTTAGCCGTAATGCGAACGCTTTGCACTCACGAGAGCGCGCTTCCATAGGCTCCAATGGAAGCCTCGTTCTCATTCCATGAGACATGGCATGAGAACCTAGCGCAGCAAAGGGCAGCAAAGTTTAAAAATATATGTATTTGCTTATATACATATATATTTATGTGTTAATATGTGTATATAGGCACATTAACACATACGTATAAAAGTATATGAGCATATACATATATATTTATGCGTTAATATGTGTATATAGACACATTAACACATACATATAAAGTATATAAGCATATACATATATATTTATTCATTAATATGTGTATATAGACACATTAACACATACATATAAAGTATATAAGCATATACATATATATTTATGCGTTAATATGTGTATATAGACACATTAACACATAAATATAAAGTATATAAGCAAAGTATATAAGCATATACATATATATTTATGTATTAATATGTGTATATAGACACATTAACACATACATATAAAGTATATAAGTATATACATATATATTTATGTGTTAATATGTGTATATAGACACATTAACACATACATATAAAGTATATAAGTATATACATATATATTTATGTGTTAATATGTGTATATAGACACATTAACACATACATATAAAGTATATAAGTATATACATATATATTTATGTGTTAATATGTGTATATAGACACATTAACACATAAATATAAAAGTATATAAGCATATACATATATATTTATGTGTTAATATGTGTATATAGACACATTAACACATAAATATAAAGTATATAAGCATATACATATATATTTATGTGTTAATATGTGTATATAGACACATTAACACATACATATAAAGTATATAAGCATATACATATATATTTATGTGTTAATATGTGTATATAGACACATTAACACATACATATAAAGTATATAAGCATATACATATATTTATGTGTTAATATGTGTATATAGACACATTAACACATACATATAAAGTATATAAGCATATACATATATATTTGTGTTAATATGTGTATATAGACACATTAACACATAAATATAAAGTATATAAGCATATACATATATATTTACAGGAATAAAACAGTCCCCATGGACCGCTATGTAAAGGCACTTTTTCTCTAACACACAACTCCCACCAACTTTAACCCCTAGAAACGGCTTTGTGCAGTTATTTTTATTAAGGATATGTACACTTACGTTTGTGGTCATTGGGGCACATTTTTAAAATTAACCAGAAATCTGTTTAATCTAGCCCATAATGTTTACAAGTTACTTTTGTTATCAGGTTTACTTTGTTATCTCGGTAAACTTTGTTAAAAAGCATACCTAGGTAGGCTCAGGAGAAGCAATGCGCTAATAGGAGCTAGTTGCTGATTGGTGGCTACACACATATGTTTTTTTCATTGGATCACAAGATCTTTTCATCTAGCTTCCAGTAGTACATTACTGCTCTGGAGTTAGCTTTATCTATGCATTTACACCTTTTGCAGAGTGGTAAAGGCATAGTTATGTACAATAAACAGTGCAATCATAAAATGATCTAACACAATATAGCATTTTCTTTTTAACACTTGTATGTCCTTTTACAAAAGGAAATAGTGGTAGAAGCTTTGTGTGAGCAGGCTGCTATGGGTCTCACACATGCCAGGAACAATTGTAATGTTAGAACTTTAAGCTTTTAGACATTTTTGTTAGATTTGTTTAATAGTAAATTAGAAGAAATTAAAATCTAAGATCAAATTGTCATGCAAACTTTTTATTTTATTTTACAATATTTCCTACTAGGTAGTTAGTCATGTGTCTCAAATTTTGAAAATGTGCATAGTTAAATTAAATGAATTAATAATAACCAATTACTTATGTAATTTATAGCTAAATTATGATTATAATCTAAATGTATTTTGTGATGTTACCTTTAAAATTAGTGTGAGTATAATGTAATGTGGCCTACAAGCAATTCCCCTGTTAGTGACTAGAACATAGAAAAGTTTGTGAGTTCCTACTTAATACAAAGCTAACACTAAGGGCAGCTATTTTTGAAATGCAAGTACAACAAATCCAGAAATCCAAAATCTAAACTGATTCTGAAATCAAAACTTTTCAATTAATATTTTTTTTTACAAATAAAATTATTAAAAATTACTTTTTTTCCCAGTCTGTAATTGGCAATCTTCTCTGCCTGTGTATTTGGTTTGTTTTTTTGTGTTATAAAATGCAAATGATAGTCTATATTTATCTAAAACATCAAATATTACCGTCCTGATTACAGTACTGTATTATCTGTCTATGTTGGTACTATGTATACAAAAGTATAAAACTACCTTTAGGTTGCATGTTTAAGCTGTATTTATGACATGTAAATATTGTGTAAATGACATAAAATGTTGTGTACACTTGGTTCCATCCGAACCCCAAACTGTCCCATTTTACACAGATGCAAAATATTCCAAAATCTAAACTATTCTGAAATCCAAACTTTTTCCGGTCCCAAGCAGTTTGAATAAAGGGTTTTCTACCTGTAATATAAAAATGTCCAAACAAACAAAAAATAAATTATAGATTTCCCATACCTCTAAATACTAATTGAATTGTTATAATATAGTAAAAGAGTATACCTACAGCTGAAATCAATCTCTAAGTATATTTTAGCGCTTTTCCTACATACATTTCATTTCTCTTTCATGATTCAGATACAACATATAATTTTAAATAACTTTCCAATTTACTTCTACTATCCATTCTGCTTTATTCTCTTGGTATCCTTTATTGAAGGAGCAGCAATGCATGACTGGGAGCTCGCTGAACACATATGTAAGCCAATGACAAGGGGCATATATGTGCAGCCACCAATCAGCAGCTAGTTCTTAGCCTAGGTATTCCAAGAGCACAAATCAAATTAACCTTTAAGCGACGTTATGGCGTTGCATTCCATCCAAACGGCACTGGGCTTTAGCGCCGTTAGGACGGAATACAACGTCATAGTCGTTTGTCTGTCCTTAAGCCAACGGCGCTTCCTGGATGTGATCGCGGTCTGCAGGGCGTGCCTAGCGTCATATTGACGCCCCCTGACCTGATTCCATAATTGACATCTCGCAAACACATGCACGATCGCAGGATTTCAATTTCCAATGTAGACATTATGACCATGTCATGAAAGGGTTAATTGAATTAGATTCATTGAAGCTTATGAGGCTTCATCTATCTTCTGCAGTGATTCAATTGATTATAATGGACCTTATCTTGTATGTCACATCTGTGATTGGTGGTGGTTACAAATCTCTTTGAAGTAAGTAATTTGAATTGTAATATTGCAGGAAGTTTTGTAAGCAAGATAGTTTCACAAACATTTTTTTTTTAATCTAGGTCATTGTCAAACTAATAAAAAATGAAAAAAAAAATGCATCTTTTTATCAATGAGATCACTTATTATAATTAACAAACTCCTCTCTTTCAAATAAGCTTGATCTAAATGCTGTGAAGAAAATTACAATAGATGCCGAACTGACAGCAGCTAAGAAGTAGTAACAGCCCTACTCGTATCAATTGCGTTGTTCAAATGTGTGGTGAAATGTATCTTTAAGATACACATGGTCATGATATCAATGGTGAACCACTGTCTCACAAGGCACCATGAGTCAGAACCCAATAAAAATTGCATACTCTAAATACAAAACACCCCTCATATGAGGGAAGGGACTGCTAGGAGGCTTTTAGGGTGCACCCTTACCTAAGCGTCAAAATAGGGTAAGTGATGCCTCATTTGAAGGAGTAGATGAGCCATATTTTAGGAAAGGCATGGGTCTCATGTCCAGGTGGGTCTCACATTACATCAGTGATCAACCATATGCATGTGGATTACCATGGGGTAAGGGTAGTCTCTCTTGTAAACCCCTCCATAATACAGGAATGTGAGACTCAAATATAAATTGCCTGGATTATATTTCTGCAGAGACAATTGGAATTCATTTTGTATCATCTTTAGTTGTTGGGTAACACCGTGCAATTGATTATATTAATTTCAATATGATGTCTTTTGTTTCCAACAACCCTTCATCTACATCATTTTACAGCCAGAAATTATTTGACTGTTTTCCTAGTTTGCTTCTAATTGGTTACTGTTACTATCTATATTGCTAAGATAATACTATCTATATTGCTAAGATAATACTATCTATATTGCTAAGATAATACTATCTATATTGCTAAGATAATACAATATATATAGCTAAGATAATACTATCTATATTGCTAAGATAATACTATCTATATTGCTAAGATAATACTATCTATATTGCTAAGATAATACTATCTATATTGCTAAGATAATACTATCTATATTGCTAAGATAATACAATATATATAGCTAAGATAATACTATCTATATTGCTAAGATAATACTATCTATATTGCTAAGATAATACTATCTATATTGCTAAGATAATACTATCTATATTGCTAAGATAATACTATCTATATTGCTAAGATAATACTATCTATATTGCTAAGATAATACTATCTATATTGCTAAGATAATACTATCTATATTGCTAAGATAATACTATCTATATTGCTAAGATAATACAATATATATAGCTAAGATAATACTATCTATATTGCTAAGATAATACTATCTATATTGCTAAGATAATACTATCTATATTGCTAAGATAATACTATCTATATTGCTAAGATAATACTATCTATATTGCTAAGATAATACTATCTATATTGCTAAGATAATACAATATATATAGCTAAGATAATACTATCTATATTGCTAAGATAATACTATCTATATTGCTAAGATAATACTATCTATATTGCTAAGATAATACTATCTATATTGCTAAGATAATACTATCTATATTGCTAAGATAATACAATATATATAGCTAAGATAATACTATCTATATTGCTAAGATAATACTATCTATATTGCTAAGATAATACTATCTATATTGCTAAGATAATACTATCTATATTGCTAAGATAATACAATATATATAGCTAAGATAATACTATCTATATTGCTAAGATAATACAATATATATAGCTAAGATAATACTATCTATCTTGCTTCTTTTGTGAATTCATTTGTGCTGTAATAATAGATGCATCACCCCACATACATTAACAGCTGTTTTTCATCTTTTTTTTTTTTAACTCTTAAAGGGACATCATACCCAAATGTTGAAGCGCATGAAAGTGATGCAGCATAGTTGTAAAAAGAAAATATCACCTGAACATCTCTATGTAAAAAAGGAAGATATTTGACCTTAAATTTCCTAAGTATTCACAGCCCATTGTAAAGAGACTTTAATCAGGATGCTTGTCCCAGGACTTGCTAGGGAATGTGCATCTGGCATGTGCAGGCACAGTCATAACATTTTTCTATCAGTTTATGTAAATTCTTTGCAATCTCATTAGATTTTAGTGTCCTCAGCACTCTTGTTTTTTTTAACTTGCAGCTGGATAGCAGCAAAAGTATACCTGTTTACACAGCACTTACTCTGGTGAGCTGAAGAAATTTTGAGGTAAAATATCTTCCTTTTTTTTACAAAGAGATGCTCAGGTGATATTTTCTTGTCAGCTTTTTACGGATTTGCTGCATCAGTCTCAAGTAATTTAGCCTATGGGTATTATGTCCCTTTAACTGTAACTAATTTCCATTTAAAGAAACTGCCCAGTTGTTTAAAAGTGTTAAGTTCAGAATTGGGGGGGGGGGGGGGGCATTAATGCTCTTGATTATCTGTGGAAGCTTGCAGACCTTTTAATTATAGCAGTTAATACATTATTAGTGTTTTAGAAATCTTAACAGAGCAATTGTTTATTTGTGTGATCTATAGGACTAGCTGATGTTCTGTTACATTACTTACACAAAAGTGCCAAGTAATTTTTAGCAAATTTGTTATGAAGTATATAACTGGATAAATAGTCTTTGCTGAGAATGGTGTGGGCGTGTACATGGAGACAACTATATAGAACAGCAATGAATGTGATCTTTCAGTCATTTCCTTGCCTTGATACTCACTGTATTACACAGCCGCACATTACCAGAGCTCCTTCGTTTCTCTGTTGATCGTTTTCTACAGTTTAACTTCGCAATTCAAGAGTCATTGATGTCATGTCCTGAGGGCATGCTTTGGCTAGTGTAACTGACTAAATGAAGTATGGCACCCTTATTAACTTGTCAGCGTAAGATGCAGCTGCACCATTTGCTCACCCATTTGCTTAACTTAAATAAAAGGTTAGTGGCTAGGCTTCTGTGGCATTGTGCTCTCTTGCTAATTATCAGCGTATTTGTTTTAGAGACAATTAGCCACCTGGTTCATTCTCCCACTGAAGTCAGGTCATCATCATGAGTTACATCTGCTTCTTTAGGCCCAAGACTTAAAAAAAAGCTGATGCTGGCTATGATTATAAAAATCACACAGAGTGTGTTGGAAGTTGAGCAGAACAATGCATTTTCCACAAGCAATCATTTATTAGTTTTTTGTAACCTAAATATAGCAAATAAAATAGTAGCTTTCAGAAGTGCAGCACTAATTACATAACATATTTATACTAAACTTTAGGTCTTGTACATATGATCAAAAAGAGGGAAATAATAAGCAATGCAGCAGTAAACCATACACATGCATGCATATGCGCATGCACACACAGGCTTGCACTCATGAACCCACACAAACATGCATATATGTACTTATGCATACCCACACACACACACATGTGCACACTAACACATACAGAATATATCAAGAAGAACAATATTTAAACAAACAGTTTTTGGTATTATATCAGTGGAGTCATCAGTGGAAAACATATTATTAGTTTATTGGATGTTGAATAACACATTTTATATTTACCAGTCATCCCTATTTGTAAACTTAGAACATATCATGTCATTTAATATGAGGTTTGGGTGCACACACAAATGTCTTCAACCATACACAAACATAGATGGATGTACACATGCACATGCTTTAAACTGCAGAAGAGCCTCCTGTAAGTACTGCGGTCCAGAGTAAACAAGAATACTTACTCCCACTCAAACACTTTCAGAAATGCAATGCATTGATGAGTTATCAGTGTGTTTGCCTTTTACATAGGCTTAACATGCACCTCATGCTGACAAAAGTATTTATAAGTTTGCATTGCACTCCTCCCACCATTTTGAAATTCTGAAATGATTGGGAGTCTAGGCCTTGCTCCGTTTGGGTCAGAGTTAAAGTCAGGAAGCAAAGGGGTAGAGTCAACAGTGTGATGTATCTGGTCTGTTAGAAGTGTGTGGTGTACTTGGGCATGTCTGGGCTATTCAAGCACATGGTTTGGGAGGTCAAAAGGCAATTTTAGATTTCCCCAGGGATGTAACTACCATTGGTGCAGCAGGTGCAATGCCACCAAGTGCCAAGGGGCCAGTCTATAAATAGGCATGTGCCCATGTGGTCATTATTTGTGTATACATACTCATCTTCATTATATAGTGCAGCATTTTCACTATTAATTAATTAATCATACACTCAAAATCATTATACAGAGAAGCATGTATATTATTAGTATTCCTTAATATTGAGTTACCTTGAGGGTAAATTGTGTGAAATCAGGACATATATAAAATAGGGAAAGAGCTGTGAAAAATGCAGGACTGTTGTAAGCTCTGTAAGCTCTGTCAATGAGAAATAATTTAATAACCCAACCCCATCCCTGACACCCACACCTGTTAAAAAAAAAAGTCTTCTTTAACAACTACTGCCGTAATGGGGCAATGTTACAGATAGCTATGCTCTAACATGTCATCACTCAGGGCTACATTTCCAAACAATTACATTTTTGTGTGTAAAAACTTTGTATTCCCCTTTGGCATTTTTTTTGGCTTCATGTTCCATTACAAGAGCTGCTGTTTAAATGAGTTAAGTTGTATGAACTTTGTATAAAATGAAACTTGAAAATCTGTTTTCCCTGCACTCAGATTGAGTAAACATGACTTTTCTCAGGACAATTTGCTGACATTTTTCATAGAGATTTCTGCAGACCTTTACAGAAGCTAAATATATGCAACCAAAATGAAATAAAATATGCTAGCTAATTGATTCAATTTTGATGATGATCAGTGTAAGTGGAATTATCAGTATCTGACATTTATTCACTGTGCAAATATTTTTTTCTTATTTAGTTTTGAAGATAATATAGTAAATAACTCACATATACATTGGTACTTATACTGGACATGCTGAATCAGGACGTCTTGGTATTAACAACATCCCAGCTTTCTGACATATGGCAAACAGTTTCCTCCCAACAGATCTTGTAAAGGAAGGTGTATATACACCAACCAATAAAGTTGAAGGAAAAATTATTCTATCATTATAAACACACACACTCTGTTTCAACACATTTCTCAACCTTGAAGTGTGTTACTGGCTGTTTCATTAGGCAGCATATTCATAACAGAGTGTACTGTGATGTCCCCTAAATGTTATTTTGGGTAGAACGTATATTCGGCTTTATTAAAAATGAAAACTTTTGTTCAGCTCTTGTAATGGATTGAAAATTACAGTATGAAAAAGAATTCAAGTCTTAGTTCTATTACCAAAACATTGCCTCTAATATAGCTAAACAGTAACCAATACACTATCAAGCTTTCAGATATGTCAACCTGAAATCCAAGGGTAAAGTGACTAAGGCCTCTAGTTATGAAGCCGTCTACTTACCTGCATTCGCCGGCCCAATACGCTCGCCTAAGCTCGCCTCATATCGCCGCCGGACCTGAATACGCTCGCCAAAGTTATCAATAAATCAGTCAAAAAGCTGCGCACCAAGTACGGGGTGATGAGCAGCAGACTGTGATAGTTATCACTCATCAATCTCGCTGCTCTTCGGCTTTTTTACAGCTTTATTTATACCCCAGTCACTAAGCACTCACACTATACTATACTGTTCTACCCCCTATACCGGCGCCCCCGGAGCCCCCCGCAACTAAATAAAGTTATTAACCCCTAAACCGCCACTCCTAGACCCCGCTGCGACTATAATAAATATATTAACCCCTAAACTGCCGCTCCCGGACCCCGCCGCCACCTACATTATAGCTATTAACCCCTAATCTGATGCCCCCTATACCGCCGCCACCTACATAAACTTATTAACCCTATCCTGCCGATGCCGGACCCCGCCGCAACTAAATAAATATGTTAACCCCTAAACCGCCACTCCCGGACCCCGCCGCCACCTACATAATACCTATTAACAACTATCCTGTCCCCCCTATGCCGCCGCCACCTATAATAAATTTATTAACCCCTATCCTGCCCCCCCCTACACTGCCACCACTATAATAAAATTATTAACCCCTAAACCTAAGTCTAACACTAACACCCCCCTAACTTAAATATTAATTAAATAAATCTAAATAATATTACTCTTATTAACTAAATTAATCCTATTTAAAACTAAATACTTACCTATAAATAAACCCTAAGATAGCTACAATATAACTAATAGTTACATTGTAGCTAGCTTAGGATTTATATTTATTTTACAGGCAACTTTGTATTTATGTTAACTAGGTACAATAGCTTAAAGAAATACAAATTTACCTGTAAAATAAATCCTAACCTAAGTTACAATTAAACCTAACACTACACTATCATTAAATTAATTAAATAAATTAGCTACAAATACCTACAATTAAATACAATTAAATAAACTAAACTAAATTACAAAAACAAACAAACACTAAATTACAGAAAATAAAAAAATATTACAAGAATTTTAAACTAATTACACCTAATCTAAGCCCCCTAATAAAAAAAAAAAAAAACAAATTAATAAAAGTCCCTACCCTATTCTACATTACAAAGTAATCAGCTCTTTTACCAGCCCTTAAAAGGGCTTTTTGCGGGGCGTTGCCCCAAAGTAATCAGCTCTTTTACCTGTAAAAAAAATACAACCCCCCAACATTAAAACCCACCACCCACATACCCCTACTCTAACCCACCCAAACCCCCTTAAATAAACCTAACACTAACCCCCTGATGATCTTCCTACCTTGAGTCGTCTTCACCCAGCCGGGCCGAAGTCTTCAGCCGATGGGGCAGAAGAGGACATCCAGACCGGCAGAAGTCTTCATCCTATCCGGGCAGATGTATTTAATTGTAGGTATTTGTAGCTAATTTATTTAATTAATTTAATGATAGTGTAGTGTTAGGTGTAATTGTAACTTAGGTTAGGATTAATTTTACAGGTAAATTTGTATTTCTTTAAGCTAGGTAGTTAATAAATAGTTAATAACTATTTAATAACTATTGTACCTAGTTAAAATAAATACAAAGTTGCCTGTAAAATAAAAATAAATCCTAAAATAGCTACAATGTAACTATTAGTTATATTGTAGCTATCTTAGGGTTTATTTTATAGGTAAGTATTTAGTTTTAAATAGGATTAATTTAGTTAATAAGAGTAATATTATTTAGATTTATTTAATTCATATTTAAGTTAAGGGGTGTTCGGGTTAGTGTTAGACTTAGGTTTAGGGGTTAATAATTTTATTATAGTGGCGGCGGTGTGGGGGGGGCAGGATAGGGGTTAATAAATTTATTATAGGTGGCAGCGGTATAGGGGGGCAGGATAGGGGTTAATAAATTTATTATAGGTGGCGGCGGTATAGGGGGGCAGGATAGGGGTTAATAAATTTATTATAGGTGGTGGCGGTATAGAGGGGCAGGATAGGGGTTAATAGGTATTATGTAGGTGGCGGCGGGGTCTGGGAGCGGCGGTTTAGGGGTTAACATATTTATTATAGTTGCGGCGGGGTCCGGGATCGGCGGTTTAGGAGTTAAACAATTTATTTAGTTGCGGCGGGGTCCGGGATCGACAGGATAGGGGTTAATAACTTTATGTAGGTTAAGGCGGAATAGGGGGCGGCAGATTAGGGGTTAATATGTATTTAGTTGCGGCAGGGTAGGGGGGGCAGATTAGGGGTGTTTAGACTCGGGGTACATGTTAGGGTGTTAGGTGCAGACATTTCCCATAGGAATCAATGGGATATCGGGCAGCAGCGAACATGAGCTTTCGCTATGGTCAGACTCCCATTGATTCCTATGGGATCCGCCGCCTCCAGGGCAGCGGATTGAAATCCTGGTACGTTGGCCCGGAATAGTGGCGAGCGTACCTGGTAGTAGTTTAATAACTACCAAAAGTAGTCAGATTGTGCCGAAATTGCGTTCGGAACATCTGTAGTGACGTAAGCATCGATCTGTGTCGGACTGAGTCCGGCGGATCGAAGCTTACGTCACTAGATTCTACTTTTGCCGGGCAGTAGGGCTTGATAACTAAGGCGAATCAGCCTCGCCACAAATACGCTGCGGAATTCCAGCGTATTTGCAGTTGACGGCTTGATAACTAGAGGCCAGTGTGTCTGATTCTGTAAAGGTGTCGGGGCTGTTGAAATTATAAGAATATAACGGCTAGATTTAGAGTTTTGTTGGTAAGGACCCGCGTATCTAACGCTGGCTTTTTTCTGGCCGCACCTTTAAAATAACTCTGGTATTGAGAGTCCACAGAATGGCTGCGTTAGGCTCCAAAAAAGGAGCGTAGAGCATATTTAATGCAACTTCAACTCTCGATACCAGAGTTGCTTACGGACGCGGCCAGCCTCAAAAACGTGCTCATGCACGATTCCCCCATAGGAAACAATGGGGCTGTTTGAGCTGAAAAAAAACCTAACACCTGCAAAAAAGCCGCGTTCAGCTCCTAACGCAGCCCCATTGTTTGCACCTAACACCCTAACATGTACCCCGAGTCTAAACACCCCTAACCTTACACTTATTAACCCCTATTCTGCCGCCCCCGCTATCGCTGACCCCTGTATATTATTTTTAACCCCTAATCTGCCGCTCCGTAAACCGCCGCTACTTACATTATCCCTATGTACCCCTAATCTGCTGCCCCTAACACCGCCGACCCCTATATTATATTTATTAAACCCTAATCTGCCCCCCACAACGTCGCCTCCACCTGCCTACACTTATTAACCCCTAATCTGCCGAGCGGACCGCACCGCTATTATTATAAAGTTATTAACCCCTAATCCGCCTCACTAACCCTATAATAAATAGTATTAACCCCTAATCTGCCCTCCCTAACATCGCCGACACCTAACTTCAATTATTAACCCCTAATCTGCCGACTGGAGCTCACCGCTATTCTAATAAATGTATTAACCCCTAAAGCTAAGTCTAACCCTAACACTAACACCCCCCTAAGTTAAATATAATTTAAATCTAACAAAATAAATTAACTCTTCTTAAATAAATTATTTCTATTTCAAGCTAAATACTTACCTGTAAAATAAATCCTAATATAGCTACAATATAAATTATAATTATATTATAGCTATTTTAGGATTAATATTTATTTTACAGGTAACTTTGTATTTATTTTAACCAGGTACAATAGCTATTAAATAGTTAAGAACTATTTAATAGCTAAAATAGTTAAAATAATTACAAATTTACCTGTAAAATAAATCCTAACCTAAGTTACAATTAAACCTAACACTACACTATCAATAAATAAATTAAATAAAATACCTATAATTATCTACAATTAAACCTAACACTACACTATCAATAAATAAATTAAATACAATTCCTACAAATAAATACAATTAAATAAACTAACTAAAGTACAAAAAATAAAAAAGAACTAAGTTACAAAAAATTATTTTTTTTACAAACATTAGAAAAATATTACAACAATTTTAAACTAATTACACCTACTCTAAGCCCCCTAATAAAATAACAAAGCCCCCCAAAATAAAAAAATGCCCTACCCTATTCTAAATTACTAAAGTTCAAAGCTCTTTTACCTTACCAGCCCTGAACAGGGACCTTTGCAGGGCATGCCCCAAGAAGTTCAGCTCTTTTGCCTGTAAAAAAAAACATACAATACCCCCCCAACATTACAACCCACCACCCACATACCCCTAATCTAACCCAAACCCCCCTTAAATAAACCTAACACTAAGCCCCTGAAGATCTTCCTACCTTATCTTCACCATACCATGTTCACCGATCGATCCAGAAGAGCTCCTCCGATGTCCTGATCCAAGCCCAAGCGGGGGGCTGAAGAGGTCCATGATCCGGCTGAAGTCATCATCCAAGCGGGAGCTGAAGAGGTCCATGATCCGGATGAAGTCTTCTATCAACAGCATCTTCAATCTTCTTTCTTCGGGAGCCATCATCTTCGATCCGACGCGGAACATCCTCTTCTCCTGACGCCTACTAGCCAAATGACGGTTCCTTTAAATGACGTCATCCAAGATGATTCCATCAGCCAATCAGAATTTTTCTACCTTAATTCCGATTGGCTGATAGAATCCTATCAGCCAATCGGAATTCGAGGGACGCCATCTTGGATGACATCATTTAAAGGAACCGTCATTCAGCTAGTAGGCGTCGGGAGA
The DNA here is from genome assembly GCF_027579735.1 of Bombina bombina. Taxonomy (NCBI): domain Eukaryota; kingdom Metazoa; phylum Chordata; class Amphibia; order Anura; family Bombinatoridae; genus Bombina; species Bombina bombina. The sequence continues at coordinate 382,528,517 of NC_069503.1, forward strand.
AGAGGATGTTCCGCGTCGGATGGAAGATGATGGCTCCCGAAGAAAGAAGATTGAAGATGCCGTTGATAGAAGACTTCATCCGGATCATGGACCTCTTCAGCTCCCGCTTGGATGAAGACTTCAGCCGGATCATGGACCTCTTCAGCTCCCGCTTGGATGATGACTTCAGCCGGATCATGGACCTCTTCAGCCCCCCGCTTGGGCTTGGATCAGGACATCGGAGGAGCTCTTCTGGATCGATCGGTGAACCTGGTATGGTGAAGATAAGGTAGGAAGATCTTCAGGGGCTTAGTGTTAGGTTTATTTAAGGGGGGTTTGGGTTAGATTAGGGGTATGTGGGTGGTGGGTTGTAATGTTGGGGGGGGTATTGTATGTTTTTTTTTACAGGCAAAAGAGCTGAACTTCTTGGGGCATTGGCTGATCCAATGCGAGCTCAATCCTATTGGCTGATTGGATCAGCCAAAAGGATTGAAGTTCGATCCTATTGGCTGATTACATTAGCCAATATGATTTTTTCAACCTTAATTCCGATTGGCTGATAGAATTCTATCAGCCAATTGGAATCTAAGGGATGCCATCTTGGATGACGTCACTTAAAGGTACCGTCATTCCAGAAGAAGACGTCGGAAGAAGAGGATGCTCCACGCCGGATGTCTTGAAGATGGAGCCGCTCCGCGCCAGATGGATGAAGATAGAAGATGCCGTCTGGATGAAGACTTCTGCCCGTCTGGAGGACCACTTCTGCCCGCCTGGAGGACCACTTCTGCTGGCTTCGTTGAGGACATTTTGCCACTTGCATGAAAACTTCTCCCGGTAAGTGAATCTTCGGGGGGTTAGCAATGCCCATCCAAATGCCCTTTTCAGGGAGCTTAGGTTTTTTTAGTTAGGCTTTTTTTGGGGGGGTTGGTTGTGTGGGTGGTGGGTTTTACTGTTGAGGGGGGTTTGTTTGTATTTTTTTACAGGCAAAATAGATGATTTCTTTGGGGCAATGCCCCGCAAAAGGCCCTTTTAAGGGCTATTGGTAGTTTAGTTTAGTTTAGGCTAGGTTTTATTTATTTTGGGTCGGCTTTTTTTTTGATAGGGCTATTAGATTAGGTGCAATTAGTTTAAAGACCTTGTAATTTGTTTTTTATTTTCTGTAATTTAGTGTTTTTTTTTGTAATTTAGCTAATTTTATTTAATTTATTTAATTGTATTTAATGTAGGGAATTTATTTAATTGTAGTGTAATGTTAGGTGTTATTGTAACTTAGGTTAATTTTTATTTTAAGGTCAATTTGTATTTATTTTAGCTAGGTAGTTATTAAATAGTTAATAACTATTTAGTAACTATTCTACCTAGTTAAAATAAATACAAACTTGCCAGTAAAATAAAAATAAACCCTAAGCTAGCTACAATGTAACTATTATATATATATATATATATATATATATATATATATATATATATATATATATATATATATATACTATATTGTAGCTAGCTTAGGGTTTATTTTATAGGTAGTAGGTTTTATTTAGATTTATTTAAATTATATTTAAATTAGGGGATGTTAGGGTTGGGGTTAGACTTAGATTTATGGGTTAATAAATGTAATATAGTGGCGGCGATGTTGGGGGCGGCAGATTAGGGGTTGATAATATTTAACTAGTGTTTGCGAGGCGGGAGTGCGGCAGTTTAGGGGTTAATATGTTTATTCTAGTGGCGGCGATGTCCGGAGCGGCAGATTAGGGGTTAAAATTTTTATTATAGTGTTTGCAATGCGGGAGGGCCTCAGTTTAGGGGTTAATATGTAGTTTATGGTTGTTAGTGTACTTTTTAGCACTTTAGTTATGAGTTTTATTCTACAGCTTTGTAGCGTAAAACTCATAACTACTGACTTTAGAATGCTTTAGAATCTTGGCGGTAGAGGGTGTACCACTCACTCTTTGGCCTCCCAGACAGACTTGTAATACCGGCGCTATGGAAGTCCCATAGAAAAAAGCCTTTACGAAATTTAAGTAAGTTGCTTTGCGTTAAGGCCAAAAAAGTGTGCGGTACACCTATACCTGCAAGACTCGTAATAGCAGCGGGCGTAAAAAAGCAGCGTTAGAACCTGTTAGCGCTGCTTTTTTACCTTAGTAATCTAGCCGAACGTTTGTATGTAAGTTACACAAGAAAAAATCGTATTAAATATTGTGCTGCTTGTGTAAAAAACACATCAAATTCACACTTATAAGTAGAATTTAAAAGCGTAATTGTTGTTTCTTTCGTAAATGAGAACAGCAATATTTGGGGGTTTTTAAACGTAAAATTAAAGTTTAAACATACTCCAATGTTCTCTTTGTATACTTTGCCCTCCTTTGCAAACTTTTACTTTACAGAGAGCTCTCATTATTTCTATGTGAGAAATATAATTTCTCTCAGGGACAGCCCCCTTTTTCTAGAATTTCATGAGGGCTGCCCCTGCAAGTGGTTAGACTGGCAAATTCTTTAGAATCAGCACTTAAATCTTTCCCCAAAAAGGTAAGTAAGGTGCATAATTCATTACTGGTCTGATATCCTGTTTTAACCTTCAATTTATCCATCACACCTGACAAGTGAAATACTCTAAGAAATCCAAATGATAAATAAATTACAATGCATGAATACTATGGTAAATACAGACATGCAAAAAAAAAATAAAAAAATCTGTATTATGTGTCTTAGATCTTTAGGACAATATTCATCAGCTTGTACAATAACTTTTAATAAATCCAACATATCATTGTTGCATGTGTGTAACTGGCAATCAAGGGGATACTTGTGTGCTTAATTTGTGCTACAGGCAATAAAAGGTTAAATAATTGCTGTGGGTGTGTGTCTGTGCAGTCGGACGATAAATTAGTGTTGTCTGGGTGTTTGCGACAATCACTGTTGTGTAAAATGTTAATTGCACTCTACAATTTAGCATTATATTATCAAAAATTCCATTAAGGTGAACAGTTCCAATAATGAAAAGCAAATTCCTATAATATAAAAGGCCAAGTGTGTTTGTCCGAAGCTGTCATGCGCAGTAGAGACTGCACGGGACAAACACACCTGGCCTTCAACAAACTGACCTGGGCTGGCTGCTGGCACCTAATCCATGAAGGGGCGGAGCCAATCAGTCGTGAAGGGGAGGACCTGGGTGTGAATGGGTGGAGTCTGATCATGGCGGGGTGGGGTCGGAGCTCCCGTGGCTATCTGAGTGTCTGCATGAGAGAGAGCAGCACAAGAGGGGAGATATAGAGCAAAAGAGGGGAGAGAGAGCAAAAGAGAGGGGTGAGAGAGAACAAAAGAGAGGGGTGAGAGAGAGCAAAAGAGAGGGGAAGAGAGAGCAAAAGAGGGGGAGAGAGAGAGAAAAAGAGAGGGGGGGAGACAGAGAGAAAGAGCAAAAGAGAGGTGTCATGAGATGCAGGACATATGCAGGACACAGCAATGATGGTACAACTCTATTTTATTACAGAGCATAGCAATACACATCCAGACAGGTTGATTGTACTAAACTAACTGCGACACAGACACCGGACCTAAGCCCCGCCCACATGCTAGTGACATCACATCCTGCTATCATCACATCTTCCCCTTTTTCAAAGACAAAGCATACATTCGCATATATTAAATAACAAAGTACACCAACAGGGTATACAACAACATTTTGTTTTAGAACATTATAAAAACAGATAGATTAGAAAACATGAACAAATAAATTACATCCTGACTTGGACATCGGGGTAGACTACCCTAGTCCACAGTGACCATGGGATTATTCTGCCCATACTTCCGGTCACTGTTCTAGCTAAAGTCAGTCCCTGTATCGGGCCGGAAGCCTCACCACTCTTCCGCTTGATGTAACTTTGCATGAACTGTCCTCTGATACAGAAGATGGTGAACAAGAGTCTGCTGGAGGCAAAGATATATCCCCGCTATGATCTTGCTGAGGGGAAGGCACCTCTCTTAGAACAGGGGATCCCACCGGCGGTGGTACTGAGGTATCCGGTTCCAGACTCTCAGGTACAGGCTGAAGATGTCTTCGGTTACGGCGTGTAACCGTCCCTCCCTCTGTAAGGACTGTGTAAGACCTTGGTTCTGGAGAGCGGCCCACTACCGTAGCAGGCGTCTTCCATTTCTTCTCATCATCCAGTTTAATTCTGACACTTTGGCCCGCTTTCAGTTCCTGTAAAGGCCTGACAGAATGTCTCCTGTCGTAGAAGAAACGATAACCCTTTTTGGCCTCTTCATCCCTCCTAAGGACTTCGTCCCGAGGAACAGGGCCAGGCGGCTTGAAGACACCCACTGAGGGTAAAGTGGTGCGAATCTGGCGTCCTAGCATCAGCTGTGCCGGGCTAAACCCGGTGGCTTGAATGGGCGTCGCCCTGTATGACAAGAGGGCTAGGTACGGTTCAGATTGCTTTAGAATGAATTTTGTTGTTTGAACTGCCCTTTCAGCCATTCCGTTGGCCTGCGGATAATGTGGACTTGACGTGGAATGTACAAAATCATATTCCCTGCTGAAAGCACTGAACTCTGTAGAAGCGAACTGCATGCCATTATCACTCACCAGCTCCATTGGAATGCCCCAGCGGGCGAACAAGCTCTTCAGGCGAATGATAACGGCCTGACTTGTGATATCATTCAGGGGTGCTATTTCCAAATACCTGGAATAGTAGTCGATAACAACAAGAAACTTTTTCCCGTGCAGTTCGCACAAATCAGCAGCTATTTTCTGCCACGGCCCCGCAGGCAGCGGAGTAGACATTAAGGGCTCCCTTCTCTGAGTAGGCCGGCGTTCCCGGCAAAAGGCACATTTAGACACGTGATTTGCAATGTCGGAGCTGATCCCAGGCCACCACACAGCTGTAGCTGCTCTTTCTCTGCACTTTGTAATGCCTAAGTGGCCATCGTGAATCCTGTTTAACATCTCCTTCCTCATGCTGACAGGAATTACAATACGGTCTTGGAACAGCACCAACCCCTCCAGCTCCGTGAGCTGCGACCTCTCTGGCTGGTAAGCATTTAAAGACATCCAGGCTGCCCGGCTCTTGGGCCAGCCATCTCTTATGTACCTTATAACTTCTTGCAGATCTGTGTCCAAATATGTCTCTTTCTTTATCTCTTCCAGTTTCCTTGAAGAAATGGACTTAGAGGCCAGAACTGAATCAACATACACTTTTACATCCGACTCTGTGGAGGATTCTTCAGCAGCAGCCAGCGGGAGCCTGGACAGTGTATCTGCCACAACCAGCTGCTTCCCCGGCACATGCACTGCCTGAACATTGAACCTGAGTAGTCTCATTAAAAGTCTCTGGCATCTCAAGGGTGTTTTGTCGATGTCATAAGAATTGATAAGAGGGACTAGCGGTTTGTGGTCAGTTTCCAGACTAAATTTCTCCAAACCCACTAGATAACGCTGAAAGCGCTCACAGGCCCAAACTGCAGCCAGGCACTCTTTCTCAATTTGAGCGTATTTTGACTCCGCAGCCGTCAGTGTGCGGGAACAGTAGGCGATGGGCTGTAGTTTGTTGTCATTCAGCTGCAGGAGTGCAGCCCCCAACCCATAACTGCTTGCATCAGCACTAACCACAGTCTTTTTTGAAGGGTCGTAGAACCCCAGCACTGGGGCAGACCCCAGCAGGGACTTAGCATGCAGGAACGCTTTTTCTTGTGAGGGTCCCCAGACCCAGGCAACATCTTTCTTAAGCAACTCTGTGATAGGGTGCAAAACTGTAGATAAATCTGGAAGAAACTTGCCCACGTAATTTACAAGGCCCAATATCTGTCTCAGCTCATGTACATCAGAAGGGCTTTTCATCTGTTCGATAGCCCGAATTTTCTCGGGGTCCGGCTTGATGCCATCCCCGTTGATGATATGCCCAAAGTAGCATAATTCAGTTTTCCTAAAATGACATTTTTCTTTATTCAGCTTCAGCCCAGACTCTTTGATAGCCTGCAGCACACAACTCAAACGCTGATCATGCTCCTCCACTGTAGACCCATACACTAGAATGTCGTCCATGACGACTGCTGTGCCCACGTGGCCACTCAGGAGAGAACTCATTTCCCTCTGAAAGATCTCAGGAGCGGAGGATATCCCAAAGGGAAGTCTGCAGAAACAGAACCGACCTACCGGAGTGATAAAGGTAGTCAGTTTGCGGCACTTTGGATCCAGGGGGATCTGCCAAAAGCCGCTAGAAGCGTCTAATGTGGAAAAGAACTTCGCCCCAGCCAACTTCGGGGCTATATCTTCCAGTGTCGGCAGCACAAATCTCTCCCTCTTCACCGCCTCATTCAACCTTTTCAGGTCCACACAGATGCGCACCTTTCCGTTTTTCTTTGCAACTGGAACAATGGGGGCACACCAATCAGTTGCTTCAACAACCTCTTCAATAACCCCCATAGACTTCATGCGCATGAGCTCTTCCTCCACTTGAGGCATGAGCGGGAACGGAATTCTACGAGGAGTAGAAATACTGTACGGGACTGCGTCACTTTTAAGTGCTATACGGACAGGTTTGCAGCTCAGTAGGCCCAACTCGCCAAACATATCTTCAGAGATCTCATTCACTCTGGCCACGAGGCCCAAGTCACAGGCTGCTTTTCTGCTCAATAAACTGTTAACACACTGACCTCGGATCACATGCACCCACATGGTGAACTTCCTTTGTTTGTACTCACAGCTGGCAAGAAATTTCCCCACACAATCAATGCGGCCACCAGGACTATGAACATTTGTAGTAACCTTCGCCAGCTGGGGCTGTCGAGGCAGTTTCATAAATTCAGCAAAAGACATTACAGTGATATCAGCTCCTGTGTCAATCTTAAAATCAACATTGGCTCCCATTACAGTAAAGGTAACTTTCCAATCTTCCTCTGAGCTTGTCCGTTCCACAACAGACCCCACAAAAGACACTTCCTGACCCTCCTGGTCACTGTCCACCTGCATCTCCTTAATGTATTCAGTTTTACACACCACTTCAAAATGGCCTATTCTGTTACATTTTCTGCATCTTTTATCTCTGGCCGGGCATATAGCGCTCTGATCATGAGCCCGGTAGCACCGTGTGCATCGGCCATGTTGCGCCCATCCACTTCTAGGCCTTTCCAGTACTTTAGATCTACCGCTCACACTGTGCCTTTCACTAGTAATTTTCCTAGACTGTTGCACTTCATCCACAATACTCTCAGACCTCAGATCAGCACTTTGCTTTTTCACCAGTTCACTCTGGCGGGCCATCCTAATAGCCCCGTCTAACGTTAAATCAGGCTCTAACTGCAGCTTCAGGGAGACTTCAGCATCTGCAATTCCAATAACTATTCTGTCTCTGATTTGCTCTTCTTTAGCAACACCAAACTCACAGAATTCAGCTAATTCATACAGGCTGCGCACAAATGACTCCACAGATTCTCCCACACGCTGATTACGTTTGTGAAAACAAGCTCTCTCATGAATCACATTTCTTTTGGGCACAAAGTGGGCACTGAGTTTATCCATAACTATATCAAAGTTAACTTCGTCCCCTTCTTGGAAAGTAAAAGCATTGAACACTGGCTCTACATCTTTCCCCATAGAATATAAAAGAGAATTAACTTGTACTTCACCACTCTCCTTGTTCAGTTTGGATGCAATCCTGAAGCGCTGAAACCGCTGACGCCATGTGGGCCAAGCTGCAGGCTGAGAAAAGTCAAAAGGCTCAGGTGGGGTAAACTTTGACATCGTCATCATCAGAAACAGAAGCGTAGTCCAGAACTTCTGACACCATGTCATGAGATGCAGGACATATGCAGGACACAGCAATGATGGTACAACTCTATTTTATTACAGAGCATAGCAATACACATCCAGACAGGTTGATTGTACTAAACTAACTGCGACACAGACACCGGACCTAAGCCCCGCCCACATGCTAGTGACATCACATCCTGCTATCATCACAAGAGGGGAGAAAGAGCAAAAGAGAGGGGGTGAGAGAGAGATCAAAAGAGAGGGGGAAAAGAGATCAAAAGAGAGGGGGTGAGAGAGAGATCAAAAGAGAGGGGGAAAAGAGATCAAAAGAGAGGGGGAAAGAGATCAAAAGAGAGGGGGAGAGAGACAGCAAAAAAGAGGGGGAGAAAGAGAGAGCAAAAGAGAGAGGGAGAGAAAGCAAAAGATAGGGGGGGAGAGAGAGAGAGCAAAAGAGAGGTGGGAGAGAGAGCAAAAAAGAGAGGGGGAGGAGAAAGAGCAAAAGAGAGGGGGGAGAGAGAGCAAAAGAGAGGGGGGAGAGAGAGCAAAAGAGAGGGGCAAAAGAGAGAGAGTAAGCAAAAGAGAGGGTGAGAGAGAGAGAGCAAAAGAGAAGGTGAGAGAGAGCAGGCAAAAGAGAAGGTGAGAGAGAGAGTGCCAAAAAGAGGGGGAGAGAGAGAGCAAAAGAGAGGAGAGAGAGCGCAAAAGAGAGGGTGAGAGAGAGCAAAATAGAGGGGGAGAAAGAGCAAAAGAGAGGAGGAGAGAGAGCAAAGAGAGGGGGAGAAAAGGCAAAAGAGAGGGGGGAGAGAGAGCAAAGAAAATGGGAGAGAGAGAGCAATAGAGAGGGGGAGAGCGCAAAACAGAAGGGGGGAGAGAGACAGTAAAAGAGAGGGGGAGAGAGAGAGCAAAAGAGAGTGTGAGAGAGAGAGCAAAAGAGAGTGTGAGAGAGAGAGCAAAAGAGAGGTGGGAGAGAGAGTGCAAAAGAGAGCGGGAGAGAGCGCAAAATAGACGGGGAAGAGAGAGAGCAAGAGAGGGTTGAGAGAGAGCAAAATAGAGGAGGTGGGAGAGAGAGTGCAAAAGAGAGGGGGAGAGAGCGCAAAATAGATGGGGAAGAGAGAGAGCAAGATAGGGGGAGAGAGAGAGAACAAAAGAGAGGGGGAGAGAGAGAGGGGGAGAGAGAGAGCAAAAGAGAGGGGGGAGAGAGAGAGGGGGAGAGAGAGAGCAAAAGAGACGGGGAGAGAGAGCAAAAGAGAGGAGAGAGAGAAAGAGCAAAAGAGAGGGTGGAAAGAGATAGCAAAAGAGAGGGTGGAGAGAGAGAGCAAAAGAGAGAGGGAGAGAGAGAGCAAAATAGAGGGGGAAGAGAGAGAGCGCAAAAAAGAGGGGAGAGAGCGCAAAAGTGAGGGGGGGAGAGAGAGAGAGCAAAAGAGAGTGTGAGAGAGAGCAAAAGAGAGGTGGGAGAGAGAGAGAGAGCAAAAGAGAGGAGGGAGAGAGAGCAAGAGAGGGGAGAGAGAGCAAAATAGAGGGGGAGAGAGAGCAAAAGAGAGGGGGAGAGAGAGAGAGCAAAAGAGAAGGGGAGAGAGAGAGCAAAAGAGAGGGGGAGAGAGCAAAAGAGAGGGGGAAGAAAGAGAGCACAAAAAGAGGGGAGAGAGCGCAAAAGAGAGTGGGGGAGAGAGAGAGTAAAAGAGAATGGAGAGAGAGAGCAAAAGAGAGGGGGGAAGAGAGAGAGAGCAAAATAGAGGGGTGAGAGAGAGTAAAAGAGAAGGGTGAGAGAGAGCAAAAAAGAGAGGTAAGAGAGAGCAAAATACAGGGTAGGGAGAGAGCAAAAGAGAGGAGGAGAGAGAGCAAAAGAGGGGGAGAGAAAGAACAAAAGAATGGGAGAGAGAGTGCAAAAGAGGGGGGGAGAGAGAGCAAAAGAGAGGGGGAGACAGAGAGAGCAAAAGAGAGAGAGCAAAAGAGAGGGGGAGACAGAGAGAGCAAAAGAGAGAGAGCAAAAGAGAGGGGGGAGAGAGAGCGCAAAAAAGAGGGGCGAGAGCACAAAAGAGAGGGTGAGAGAGAGAGCAAAAGAGAGGGGGAAGAGAGAGAGAGCAAAATACAGGGGAGGGAGAGAGCAAAAGAGAGGGGGAGAGAGAGCAAAAGAGGGGGAGAGAGAGAGCAAAAGAAGGGGAGAGTGAGTGCAAAGGAGAGGGGAGAGAGAGCAAAAGAGGGGTGATACAAAGAGAGAGAGCAAAAGAGAGGGGGGAGAGAGAGTGCAAAAAAGAGGGGAGAGAGCGCAAAAGAGAGTTGGGAGAGAGAGAGAGAGCAAAAGAGAGGGGGAAGAGAGAGAGAGCAAAATAGAGGGGTGAGAGAGAGTAAAAGAGAAGGGTGAGAGAGAGCAAAATACAGGGGAGGGAGAGAGAGGAAAATAGAGGGGGAGAGAGAGCAAAAGAGGGGAAGAGAGAGAGAGCAAAGGAGAGGGGAGAGAGAGCAAAAGAGAGGGGATGAGAGAGAGATAAAAAGAGAGGGGCGAGAGAGATCAAAAGAGAGGGGGGAGAGAGCGAGCAAAAAAGAGTGGGAGAGAGAGAGAGCAAAACAGAGAGGGAGAGAGAGCAAAAGAGAGGGGGGAGAGAGAGTGAAAAAGAGAGGGGGGAGAGAGAGCATAAGAGAGGGGAGAGAGTGCAAAAGAGAGGGAGAGAGAGAGAGAGAGAGCAAAAGAGAGGGGGAGAGAGACCAAAAGTGAAGGGGGAGAGAGAGCAAAAGAGAGGGGGGAGAAAGAGCAAGCAAAAGAGAGGGTTAGAGATAGAGCGGGCAAAAGAGAAGGTGAGAGAGAGAGTGCAAAATAGAGGGGGGAGAGAGAGCAAAAGAGATGAGAGAGAGTGCAAAAGAGAGGGGGAGAGAGAGCTAAAGAGAGGGGGGAGAAAGAGCAAAAGAGAGGGGGAGTGAGAGCAAAAGAGAGGGGGAGAAAGAGCAAAAGAGAGGGGAGAGAACTCAAAAGAGAGGGGGAGAGAGAGAGCAAAAGAGAGGGAAGAGAGAGAGAGCAAAAGGGAGGGGGAAGAGAGAGAGAAAAATGGGGGGGGGGGGAGAGAGCAAGGGGTGGGACCGCTGTACTGCAAAAAATGGCCCGTGTACACAGGCTTTAGGACTAGTCATATTATAAACTGTAGAAAGTTAATCCACAGGCCGGAAGTGTAAATTATGGAAGAAATGGTGGCACCTGATGACTATGGGTCAGATTACAAGTGGAGTGATATTTTTAACACTCATCAGCACTTAAAGGGACATATTACTCATATGCTAAATCACTTGAAACTGATGCAGTATAACTGCAAAAAGCTGACAGGAAAATGACAGAAAAAAAGATATTTTACCTCACAATCGCCTCAGTTCAGCAGAGTAAGTTCTGTGTAAAAAGTTATACTCAGCTGCTGCTCAACTGCAGGTAAAAAAAAATAAAAAAAAATAAAGAAATGAACAGCAGCCAATCAGCATCAGCAGTGCTGAGGTCATGAACTCTTTTACTGTGATCTCATGAGATTTCACTTAACTCTCATGAGATTACATAGTAAACTTCCTTTTACCGAATAGGGAAATAAGATGAGTGTGCACGAATGCTCGCTCCTTCCGCTGTCCAGGGACAGACATACTAATTGTTGCTTAGAAATCCTTTTCAATGGGATGTAGCTACTGGGAATGGAAACTTTTGATGTAAAATATCTCTTTTACATAAAGATGTTCAGGTGATATTTTCTAGTCAGCTTTTTACAGCTATGCTGCATCACTTTCAAGTGTTTAAACATTTAGGTATTATGGCCCTTTAACTGTGCTTATAGTAAAAATCACTTTTGGTTAGCTCTATTACAAGTTGAATGTAAAAAGTTAGCATGTGAGCTAAAGACTAAGGCACGCTAAATTCAGGATTTTGCGCTAACGCTCACTCCTCAAAGACTTGTATGGGGCATGTTAAAGAAAGCCTTTTGATTTAATTGCTAACCCAAAGCTGCGCTAGATCAACTGAACTGAGCTAAAGTTGAAGGTGCATTAGGAATACTTTAAATTCCTTTATTCTTCACTTAGAAGATAATGTTCACCCTCTTTATAAATGTATTTATATGTATATATATATATATATATATATATATATATATATATATATATATATATATATATATATATATATATATATATATATATATATTCAGAAAAAAGAAGAAATCCAGGCATCCCAGGTAATTAAAATTCAAAAGGCTTTATTCTTCAGTAGTAAAAGCATAAGTGTAGACGACAGAGCTTCCAAAGATTCAAAATAACACACGGTCTAACATGTTTCAGCCATTGTGGCCGTAATCATAGATATACTCCAATATAGAAGGGGAGTTTTTCCTCTGCCCTTTGAAAAATCGATTGGTTTAACCTTTTAGCTACCAGCAAAAAAGAAAAAAGCTTCAAATGCAATATGTATACAAAAGGTGATGATAATAGCAGTTTTACATTTGTTTAATAAAATATTTGATTTGATGAAATTTACACAGGATCCAAAATAGGCATATTTGAGTAGAAAAGTTGCTTACTATTGGATGTACTTGTTATCAAATATACCTATGCAGATCATTAATAATGCCCTTTCTTTGTTGTCAGATACATTCTCATCTACCAGACAACCATCCACTAATAGAATAGAAGGAAAAGATACATATATATATATATATATATAGACAAAAGTAGAAGCATAGAGACAAGACCTGGTGTTGATCCCTGTAGTCCCACGCCACAAAAGCCAGCACACGAGATTTAAGCAACACACCTTCCTTTAATACAAAGCATAACGTTTCAGCTCCCACTGGAGCCTTGTTCACATGCAATAATTCATCACGATAGATCAGGCATATTACAACATACACAAGAAAAACCCTTATATACCCCCACCCACCAATCGGAAAGCCACATAAAAAACCGCCAAATACAAAGCTAATTGATACAGCTGTGTGTCAAGCGTGTCAAACCTGGACCGCAAGCCAAAATGCGTGTCCATGGTAACCTGCTCGTGGGTATAATGCTACTGCGCATGCGCGCTTGACGGAATAGTGCGCGCGTACGCAGTGACGACATGGCGTCAGAACTGGTTGTCATGGTAACCCCAAGCAACATATGCTAGAACAGCGGAACAACACGCTACTAAAGAGAAATAATGTATACACGTCAACGCATTCATGTATGGGCACCAGGGCAACACAGCGCATTACACACCTCATTAAACTAAAGATCTAATATTGATCGATGCCATAAACATATGTTAATAGACATATGCCTAGTAAATGACAAGAACAGGTCAGAATAACTATAGGATACACAAAAAAAAATGTGAATTACATCTGATTGGACAGTGAAATTAACTTATTTATATCAATTTTAAAACATGTTGTTTTACTAATTGCTAGCCACTTATATGGTTATGAGTATCAGATCTGTTACTTAAATGGGCTATATCATGCCACTAGTATATTCCAATTAGGAATTAAAAGTAATTTAGATCATTCATATATTTATCAAAAGCACATAGTGACTAACAAGAGAAAAACTAAAATATATATACAAAATTTTGCAGCGTGTATCTAGGGTATGGTAGGAACATCAATAATGAGATGAGAAGAGACCCACAGTCATTTATAGAAGCAACTATAGTCAATGGACATATTTAAGCCACGGGGTGCTATAGTGTCAAGTCGGTAGATCCACCGTGATTCCATTTTTAGTAGAGCCTTGGCTCGATCTCCCCCACGTCTATTTTTCGGTACGTGGTCAATTAGAATGGTCCTCAATGAAGAGATAGAATGTCCAGCTTGTGCACAGTGGCGTGCCACCGGTTGGTCAGAGGTGCCTTTTTCCAAAGCCAATCGAATGGCTGTCTTATGGTTGGCCAACCTCTCTCTAAATGATGTGATTGTTTTGCCCACATAATACAGTGAACATGGGCAAATGATCACATAGATAACATAATCCGAAGTGCAAGTGAGCCGATGACGTATCTGGAAGGTTTGATTTGTGTGTGGGTGATGAAACTTATTTCCAATGATCATTCCATTACAAGTGATGCAATTTCCACATCTATAACATCCCTTCTTCTTAGGGGGTAACCAAGTTTGACTTTGGTAACTAGTAATGGGATCAGTCTTCATCAGTATATCACGAAGATTGCGCGCCCTCTTATACACCAATCTTGGCGGCGGTGTTACTCCAAATGGTAATGTGGTGTCAGTTGACACAATCGGCCAGTGTTGCTTAATTATGTCTTGTACTCTTCGTGAAGCTGGGGTGTACGTAGTAATGAAATTCATCCGTTGTTCGACCGGCTTGAGTGGTTTTGTTAGCAATGATTGTTGGCTGAGTGCTAATGCATTATCACCTTGTTCTTTAATCAGCGATTCAGGATAGCCTCTGTCGATAAATTTTTGTGCCATTGCTTCTAGTTGAGCCTTCTTGTGGGTCTCCTCGGTGTTATTGCGTACAACACGCAGGAGTTGAGATGAGCTTACCCCCTTTTTTTGAAAGGATGGATGAAAACTATTATAGTGTAAAATTGAGTTTTTGTCAGTAGGTTTGTTATATAGTGTTGTGAAGAGTCTAATGCCAGATGGTGTATCCTTCGTATAGATCTCAAGGTCCAAAAAAGGTCCAAAAAATGGATACCTTTGTCATTACAGTCCATCTTGAACCGTACAGTAGAATCAAGACTATTAAGATTATTAAACCAAGAGGTTAAAGACTGTTACAGAAGCATTAGTTATTTTGTTGTGAAGAGCTTATTTCCCAGCAGCAATGCCTGAACCAGCAAGCCAGCGCCTAAGAAGGGCTCCAAGAAAACTGTAACAAGTTTCATTTCATAAAGAGTTAACTCTTTTTTTTCAGCTTTTAGAAACTATTGTCTAATCACCTCTGGAGCCAGACTGCTAATTGATAAGATGAACTTGTAAACTTGTTATCTTAAGTACTGTAATCCTATTGTGGCCTGTCAAAGGACAGTGCTCTCTATCTAAATGTGTGATGGGGGATTTTGTGCTTCCCCCCCTCTCCCCCTGGGAGTGCCCTGTGTGCATGTAACCTTAATAAAAAAGCAGGCTGGGCATCCCAGTCCTGAGTTCTTGGTTGTCCCTCAATCGCAGCGTTGACTCGTTTTTGTGGGCAGAAGGGTATCCTAGCTGTACCGCAGCTAAGGGAGATTATTCTATATTTGCGAGACTCATATAGAATACTATGGAAAGCAGCTTCTCCCCTCTTTAGCAATAGGGATCCAGGCTACTAAGCGGTCCATCTCTCAGCGAGACTAAGGGTAACCGTAACATTTGGCGGCAGCGGCGGGATTTTCCTGGATTTCCTAGGAGAGGTACAGAACGGAAAAATTGAAGCGTACAACCCTAAAGGATTTACTTGAAAGCAGAGGGGGGTACGCCAGCAACCGGCCGAGGAGAGAGCTGATCGCAGAATTGACCGAACTGGATCAGAGCTTCACAATGGCGGAAACACCGACCACGATTAGTGACGAAAAAACCAGGATTGTTCGGGAAAGGCTCTCATTATACGGGCCGAACCCCTCCATGGAATTGGTACAGCAGTTGATGGCGGAGGCGGACGAGGATATACGAGAGACTCGAGCCCACGAACTCAACCTAGCGAACGCACACCGCAATGCTGAAGCCCCGCAGGTAATCATCCCTGTCGAAAATGCTGGGAGGCCCAAGATACCCTATGCGGCATTTCGACCCTTCCTAGAGAGCGAGACAGGGATTGATGAATATTTGGCGGACTTCGAAAGGCAATGTGCCCTGCACCAGATTCCCAACAGAGAGTGGCCCACGATATTGTCTGGGAAACTATCCGGGCGAGCCCTGGAAGCCTTTCGTACTCTGGGTGCTGAGGAAGTGACACAGTATGAGCTAGTTAAGGAGACACTGTTGCGACGGTACGCTGTAACTCCGGACACGTATCGCCGACAGTTTCGGGGCACGGAAAAGAAGCCTAACGATACCCATATGGAATGGGCGCACCGAATGCGGAGAGCGGCAAATCACTGGCTGAGCGGAAGTAAAGCGGTGACTGCGGAGGAAATTTTACAATTGTTTCTCTTAGAACATTTTTATAATGGCATGGAACAGCAAGGGAAGGAATGGCTGCGAGACAGGCGGCCTTCTACCTTAGAAGAAGCAGCCAAATTGGCCGATGAACATTATGACTCCCGTCTTCACGAACCCATGAACTACCGAGCTCCAGCACGGGTCGAACCCAGAGAGGTTTACCGTGCACCCCCTCGTGCTGAATTCCGAGCCCTGGTGCCCACAGGGCCCGTCCGACACTCAGGACCACCCAATAACAGCTCTGAGCGTCCCAGACCGACTTGCCACCGATGCAAGCAACCAGGGCATTTCATGGCTAGCTGCCCCCTTAATACGCACCAGACACCCAGGAATTACAATTACCCCTCTGGGTCCTATCGTCCGGCCCGGGCCCTCTGTGTTAACCAAGAGGCCCCTATGGAGGGATATGTGGGGCCGCTTCACGAGGCAGACCCTGTATATGCTGCCTCAGATAACCGCCAGCACCATCGGCAGAGGGTATGGCTCGAGGGGCGATCTACCGAGGGATTGCGAGACACAGGGGCTACTATCACGCTGGTACAGAGTCATTTGGTGCCAGAGCACAAGCGATCCGGACAGACTGTGGCCGTTAGAGTGGCGGGGGGGGATGTGTACAAAATTCCAACAGCTAAAGTGCATCTTGATTGGGGAGCGGGAAAGGGGGCTGTGAACGTGGGCCTAATGGATAATTTACCTGCCGAAGTACTACTGGGCAACGATTTGGGCCCCATGACTTCTGCCTATGCTCCAGTATGCAACAACGAGGCGGACCCAGTGACTACACGGGCCCAAGCCCGGACGGAGCGAGAGCTCTCACCAGTGCGGGAGACACAGGTAAGACCTACCCCGACCTTGCCTGACAGGTTAGGCCCCATACCCTGGGACACCCCAGATGCCTTCGAGGCAGAGTCTAAGACTGACCCGACCTTACAAAAGTACCGGGAACGAGCAGAGACCGGAGGGGGCGGGGCAGATAACGAAACATTCTTATGGGAAAAAGGGAAACTATACCGCTGGACAGAGAAAAGGGGACAGCGTAGGCGACAGCTGGTAGTGCCCCACAAATACCGTCAAGAAATCCTCAAAATAGGCCACGACATCCCCTTAGCAGGCCACCTAGCCGTTACCCGTACCCTACACCGCATTACTCACACGTTCTTTTGGCCAGGGGTGCACGCTGACGTTAGAACTTACTGTAACACCTGCGATGTGTGTCAACGAGTAGGAAGGCGAGGCGATCACCCTAAAGCCCAGCTAGTAAATATGCCCATTGTAGAGGAACCCTTCAGCCGGGTTGCTATTGACCTAGTGGGACCACTGGCTACCCCTAGTCCCTCCGGTAAGCGATACATTCTTACCGTAGTGGACTACGCTACCAGGTACCCAGAGGCTGTCGCCCTATCCAACATACAAGCGGATACGGTAGCGAATGCACTAGTACAGGTGTTCTCCCGGGTAGGATTTCCAAAAGAAATCCTATCCGACCGAGGCACCCAATTTACGGCTGAATTGACCCAACAACTCTGGCAGGTTTGCAAAATTAAGTCCCTCCTAAGCTCCCCATACCACCCCCAGACGAACGGGCTGTGTGAGAGGTTCAATGGGACCCTCAAGCAAATGCTCAAGACGTTCACTCAGGAATACCGAGACTGGGAACGCTTCCTGCCGCACCTCCTATTTGCTTATCGGGAGGTGCCCCAGGAAACGACAGGGTTCTCTCCCTTCGAGTTGCTCTACGGAAGAAAGGTACGGGGACCCCTAAACCTGATCCGGGAGCACTGGGAGGGAGAGATGGAGGCTGACGGTGTCCCAATTGTGCCATACGTGCTGGAACTCAGGGACCGAATGGAGCAATCTCCAGTTGGCCCAGAGAAGACAGAAAGTATGGTACGATCGGGGGGCCCGAAAGAGAATCTTCACCATAGGACAAAAGGTGTTAGTACTTAAGCCGGTGAAGACAGACAAATTGCAGGCGTCCTGGCAGGGTCCCTACCAGATCGTAGAGAAAAGGGGAGACACCACTTATGTGATAGCTAGCTGCCACGACAACAATCTTAGAAAGACATTCCATGTAAACATGCTCAAGGAATATTTTGAGCGACCAGAGAACGTGACGGCCGTATGTTGTTCCCCTCAGGAAGACCCCGACAGTTTACCCATTCCAGACCTATTAGAAAAGAGCCTCCCCACAGGTATAGTGGCGCAGGTTCAGATAGGGGACCGACTTAGCCCCACTGAAAGGGAGCAGCTCAACCAACTCCTCCAGTCCAAACACCTCACCTTCTCCCCGAAGCCAGGGTACACTACTTTAACCACCCACCAGGTAGATACTCCGGGACAAGCTCCCTTGCGCCAGGCTCCGTACCGAATCCCCGAAGCAGTTAGGACAGGAATGAAGAAGGAGATCGATGAGATGCTCCAGCTCAGGGTAATTGAGCCCTCCGATAGTCCCTGGGCCTCCCCAGTTGTCTTGGTGCCCAAGAAAGATGGGACCACCCGGTTCTGCGTAGACTATCGGAGGCTCAATGAAAATACCGTGACGGACGCTTACCCTATGCCCAGGGTAGACGAGCTACTCGATCGTATAGCCAGGGGAAATTACCTGACCACTATTGACCTCTGCAAAGGTTACTGGCAGATTCCCCTGGCCCCGGAGGCTATCCCCAAGTCGGCATTCGTCACCCCATTCGGCTTATATCAGTTTAGGGTAATGCCGTTTGGGATGAAGAATGCCCCAGCTACATTCCAGCGCTTGGTGGATAGGCTCCTGGATGGCTTCCAGAGTTTTGCTTGCGCCTACCTGGATGACATAGCGATCCACAGTGAGTCCTGGGAGGACCACTTAGCTCATGTGGGAATGGTTCTGGATCAGATCCGGGCTGCTGGCCTGACTCTGAAGCCAGAAAAATGCCACTTTGGGATGGCCGAGGTACAGTACCTGGGTCACCGGGTGGGGTGTGGAAAGCAGCGACCAGAGCCGGCCAAAATAGAAGCTGTCGCCAATTGGCCCACCCCCATCACTAAGACTCAGGTCCTAGCCTTCCTGGGCACGGCAGGGTACTATAGACGGTTCGTACCAGACTACAGCACACTTGCCAAACCCCTGACTGACTTGACCAAGAAGAACTTACCTCGACAGGTCCTGTGGTCTCCCCACTGTGAAACGGCTTTCCAGGCTCTCAAAAATGCTCTAATTAACGCTCCTGTCTTGGCGGCCCCAGCCCTTAACAAACGTTTTATCGTCCATACCGATGCTTCCATGTTCGGGCTGGGAGCCGTCCTCAGCCAAGTAGGCGAAGATGGAGGGGAGCATCCAGTTGCCTACATCAGCCGGAAGCTCCTGCCCCGCGAAGTCAGCTATGCAGCGGTCGAAAAGGAGTGTTTGGCTTTGGTGTGGGCATTAAAGAAATTGACTCCCTATTTATATGGTCAGGAGTTCACTCTGGTCACCGACCATAACCCGTTGGTGTGGCTGAACCGGGTCTCTGGAGATAACGGCAGGCTATTACGTTGGAGCTTATCGTTGCAAACCTTCAATTTCACCATTACTTACAGACCTGGGAAACAGAATGGCAACGCCGACGGGTTGTCCAGACAAACCGACCTCAGCCCCGCATAACCAGCGGTCTGGACAGCCTTAGTCTGCCCCGAAAAGGGGTCAGACCGTGTCTGCCAGAGTGTTCCACAGAAAGGGAGCAATGTTACAGAAGCATTAGTTATTTTGTTGTGAAGAGCTTATTTCCCAGCAGCAATGCCTGAACCAGCAAGCCAGCGCCTAAGAAGGGCTCCAAGAAAACTGTAACAAGTTTCATTTCATAAAGAGTTAACTCTTTTTTTTCAGCTTTTAGAAACTATTGTCTAATCACCTCTGGAGCCAGACTGCTAATTGATAAGATGAACTTGTAAACTTGTTATCTTAAGTACTGTAATCCTATTGTGGCCTGTCAAAGGACAGTGCTCTCTATCTAAATGTGTGATGGGGGATTTTGTGCTTCCCCCCCTCTCCCCCTGGGAGTGCCCTGTGTGCATGTAACCTTAATAAAAAAGCAGGCTGGGCATCCCAGTCCTGAGTTCTTGGTTGTCCCTCAATCGCAGCGTTGACTCGTTTTTGTGGGCAGAAGGGTATCCTAGCTGTACCGCAGCTAAGGGAGATTATTCTATATTTGCGAGACTCATATAGAATACTATGGAAAGCAGCTTCTCCCCTCTTTAGCAATAGGGATCCAGGCTACTAAGCGGTCCATCTCTCAGCGAGACTAAGGGTAACCGTAACAAAGACTCTTTACCCACAGCCACAGATCCAGACACTATAGGAGGGGGGGGGAGGAAACACCAAAAAAGTTGTAAATCGAAAAAAGAAACAATAGTGTACAATTTGAGTTCACGGAATTTGTCTGATGCTGAGCTTTCACTTCTTAACAAGGGTTTATCATTTATCCCTACTCCAAAAACTGATTTACTTGATATCCGTGTTGATCTGCACCATTTTCAACGGCAACTAAAACTCAAAGAGTTTTTTAAAAATAGTGTTGAGTATGAACCTAAACCATTTAAAGTTAGGAGCTCTTTTGAACCTCCTATTACTCACCCAACGATTAAAACATTCACACGTATGGTCAACACGGACATCAGTGCGAGTCAATCTCATTTGAACAATACATATGATAATCTCACCACAATGGAAAGAAGTGCTTTAAAAACTCTAACTGACGATAGCACCATTGTGATTAGACAAGCCGACAAGGGCGGTGCCATTGTGGTATTAGATTATCATATGTATAGATGTGAAGCACTCAGACAATTAGAAGATGGTATAACCTACCGAAAGTTGACATTTAATCCTACCACCAAATTTAAAGAACAGGTTGACAAACTCTTGTGTATGTCTTTGGATGCAGGGTTTATTGATGAGAACACCTTTGGTTATCTAACGGTTGCGAACCCTATTAGTCCTATTTTGTATTTATTGCCCAAAATACACAAGAGTATGGTTAACCCACCAGGTCGTCCAATAGTATCGGCGAGGGGCTCGCTTCTCCAGCCTCTCGCTGAATACATTGATCACTTCCTGCAACCTGTTGTCCAATCGACTGATTCCTACCTGAGGGACTCTTCTGAACTTATACATCTTCTATCCCAGATGAATGATATACAGGTGGGTGACATTTTAGTCACATTGGATGTTGTGAATTTATACACCATTATCCCTCATTCACATGGGATGGAGATGGTCAGGAGAATCCTATCAGGTAATTCTTACTACTGTGGCCCACCAGTGGAGTTCTTGTTGGAGCTTTTGGAGCTCTGCTTAGCAAAAAACTACTTCCGATTTGAGAACACCTTTTATTTGCAAGTACTTGGAACAGCCATGGGGTCTAACATGGCCCCTTCCTATGCAAATATATATATGTCGATGTATGAACGGGAGCATATCTTTTTTGCTGAGCGGGGCTCCATCAGGTTCTTCAAGCGCTACATTGATGATGTTTTCATGATATGGAGGGGTGACAAAGAGTCTTTAACCTCTTGGTTTAATAATCTTAATAGTCTTGATTCTACTGTATGGTTCAAGATGGACTGTAATGACAAAGGTATCCATTTTTTGGACCTTGAGATCTATACGAAGGATACACCATCTGGCATTAGACTCTTCACAACACTATATAACAAACCTACTGACAAAAACTCAATTTTACACTATAATAGTTTTCATCCATCCTTTCAAAAAAAGGGGGTAAGCTCATCTCAACTCCTGCGTGTTGTACGCAATAACACCGAGGAGACCCACAAGAAGGCTCAACTAGAAGCAATGGCACAAAAATTTATCGACAGAGGCTATCCTGAATCGCTGATTAAAGAACAAGGTGATAAAGCATTAGCACTCAGCCAACAATCATTGCTAACAAAACCACTCAAGCCGGTCGAACAACGGATGAATTTCATTACTACGTACACCCCAGCTTCACGAAGAGTACAAGACATAATTAAGCAACACTGGCCGATTGTGTCAACTGACACCACATTACCATTTGGAGTAACACCGCCGCCAAGATTGGTGTATAAGAGGGCGCGCAATCTTCGTGATATACTGATGAAGACTGATCCCATTACTAGTTACCAAAGTCAAACTTGGTTACCCCCTAAGAAGAAGGGATGTTATAGATGTGGAAATTGCATCACTTGTAATGGAATGATCATTGGAAATAAGTTTCATCACCCACACACAAATCAAACCTTCCAGATACGTCATCGGCTCACTTGCACTTCGGATTATGTTATCTATGTGATCATTTGCCCATGTTCACTGTATTATGTGGGCAAAACAATCACATCATTTAGAGAGAGGTTGGCCAACCATAAGACAGCCATTCGATTGGCTTTGGAAAAAGGCACCTCTGACCAACCGGTGGCACGCCACTGTGCACAAGCTGGACATTCTATCTCTTCATTGAGGACCATTCTAATTGACCACGTACCGAAAAATAGACGTGGGGGAGATCGAGCCAAGGCTCTACTAAAAATGGAATCACGGTGGATCTACCGACTTGACACTATAGCACCCCGTGGCTTAAATATGTCCATTGACTATAGTTGCTTCTATAAATGACTGTGGGTCTCTTCTCATCTCATTATTGATGTTCCTACCATACCCTAGATACACGCTGCAAAATTTTGTATATATATTTTAGTTTTTCTCTTGTTAGTCACTATGTGCTTTTGATAAATATATGAATGATCTAAATTACTTTTAATTCCTAATTGGAATATACTAGTGGCATGATATAGCCCATTTAAGTAACAGATCTGATACTCATAACCATATAAGTGGCTAGCAATTAGTAAAACAACATGTTTTAAAATTGATATAAATAAGTTAATTTCACTGTCCAATCGGATGTAATTCACATTTTTTTTTGTGTATCCTATAGTTATTCTGACCTGTTCTTGTCATTTACTAGGCATATGTCTATTAACATATGTTTATGGCATCGATCAATATTAGATCTTTAGTTTAATGAGGAGTGTAATGCGCTGTGTTGCCCTGGTGCCCATACATGAATGCGTTGACGTGTATACATTATTTCTCTTTAGTAGCGTGTTGTTCCGCTGTTCTAGCATATGTTGCTTGGGGTTACCATGACAACCAGTTCTGACGCCATGTCGTCACTGCGTACGCGCGCACTATTCCGTCAAGCGCGCATGCGCAGTAGCATTATACCCACGAGCAGGTTACCATGGACACGCATTTTGGCTTGCGGTCCAGGTTTGACACGCTTGACACACAGCTGTATCAATTAGCTTTGTATTTGGCGGTTTTTTATGTGGCTTTCCGATTGGTGGGTGGGGGTATATAAGGGTTTTTCTTGTGTATGTTGTAATATGCCTGATCTATCGTGATGAATTATTGCATGTGAACAAGGCTCCAGTGGGAGCTGAAACGTTATGCTTTGTATTAAAGGAAGGTGTGTTGCTTAAATCTCGTGTGCTGGCTTTTGTGGCGTGGGACTACAGGGATCAACACCAGGTCTTGTCTCTATGCTTCTACTTTTGTCTACATTTATCTTGGCCGTGCATTCGAGTGGTTGTTACATTGGTGAGTGCTGATCTTTCTTGTAAATATATATATATATATACATATATATACCACTAAAATGTTTCATTTCTCCATTCATATTTAGAGACAACTTTTGATATTTATTCCATTCATATATGTCCCTAATTCTATAGTTGAAATAACAAGTGTATATTGTTTAATCCCTATTTTAGTTTTCATTTCAAATTGTTAAAGAAAAAAAGAGAACAATTATATTCCCTCTATGGCATATGTAGATATTTTATCTCCAATTCCTATTGAAATAGTCTATTCCCAATAGTTAATCACATCAAATTGTGAATTGAACCCTCCTGGAACCAAGGGTCTCAATTTATGGATCCAGTAGATCTCTTGTCTTTCCATAATTTTTTATTTGTTACCTCCTCTAAGTGGTACGCATATTGATTCAATAGCATTCCATTTAAATGTTTCCACTTGTTTGTTGTGTACCTGAATAAAGCGTCTAGATAAAGCTGAGCAGTGTATATCATTAGATATATAACCTAGATGTTCCTTAATCCGGGTACGTATGTCCCTGGTGGTTAAGCCTACATACTGTTTTTTATGTTCAGAACATTCCACTAGATAAACAACGTATGTAGAAGAGCATTTAACACAACCACGAGTGGGGAAGGTTTCATTTGTTACGTATGACATGAATCTTTCTCCCTGGAAGGTATGTGCAGGACTTACAGCGTGGTACCCCCCATTTATATGTGCCCCCAGCATCCAACCAAGAACTACGTACATCCATACTGGGCAGCATGCTTGGTGAAAGCATGTTACCTATAGTTAAGTTTTTGGAGAATACAAAATCACAACCCTGCTTGACGACATGTTTTAGATTGTCATCCCCATACAGGATAGGCAGGTATTTCTTGATGATATTACATACTCCAAAATACTGGTTGGAAAATTTTGTGACAAATCTTAGACCCCTTCGTTCAGGGCTGTGTTTTCCCTTAGAGAAAAGTTGTTTCCTATCCAGGGTCGCCACCTTTCTGTAAACTGCATCTACCATCGCTGCATTATATCTTCTCTCTCTAAACTGCTGTTTCAAATCAGCAGATTCCTTAACAAAGTCAGTTTCTAGGGTACAATTTCGCCTTACTCGGAGGAACTGTCCTTTTGCAATACCTTTGTACACATGTTGCGGATGACCACTATGTGCATGCAAAAGGCAATGACCTGCAATTATTTTGCGATGTAAAGATGTAGTAACCCTCTTTGTGGTAGAATCAGAGGTTAAGAGTAGGTCCAGAAACACGATCTCAGACTTGTGCCAGCTATGGGTAAATTCTATACCTTTATCATTGGAATTCAAATAATCCATGAACGATTTAATAGTTAATTCATCCCCATGCCAGACAAATAAGAGATCGTCAATGAACCAACTATAGAGGCGAATGCTATTTTTAAAGGGATTTCCATCCGCAAAGACATGGAACAGCTCCCACCAACCCATGAATAGGTTGGCACAGGAGGGGGCAAACTTTGCCCCCATAGCTGTTCCACATCTCTGCAGATAGAAATCACCTTCAAACATAAAGTAGTTATGACTCAGTAGAAAACCAACCACTTTAATGAGATACGATTTAAAATCCTCACTCAAGTTGGTATAATTGTTAAGGAAAAAAGCAATAGCCTCAAGCCCCATATTGTGTGGGATTGCTGAATATAGGGACACAACATCTATTGTAAGCCAGCTAAACCCATTCTGCCATTCCATATCCTCTACCAACCTCAACACATAAGTTGTGTCCCTGATGTAGCTTGGAAGCTTATTTACAAGTGGCTGAAGATACATATCCAGCCATTCTGATATGGGTTCAAGCAATGAGCCAATTCCTGCAACAATCGGGCGGCCTTTTATATTTTCCAAACCCTTGTGCACCTTTGGAAGGTGGTGGAAAATAGGCAAAATTGGATCACTTATATTTAAGCCCATGGCAGTCTTTTTATTTAAGATGCCCATTTCCACACCATCATCCAAAAGTGACACTAACTCCTTCTGAAATCTAACTGTAGGATTACTACTAAGTCTGGTGTACACTTGAGGGTCATCTAACTGGCGACGAGCTTCAGATATATAAGAGCTCCTATCCATAACTACAATACTTCCTCCTTTATCAGAATTTCTTATCACCAGTGATTTGTTTGATTGTAAGGATTTGATAGCTTGCCTCTCTTTGTTGGAGATATTTGATTTAATATT
Source organism: Bombina bombina (assembly GCF_027579735.1). Classification (NCBI taxonomy): domain Eukaryota; kingdom Metazoa; phylum Chordata; class Amphibia; order Anura; family Bombinatoridae; genus Bombina; species Bombina bombina. The sequence continues at coordinate 382,554,145 of NC_069503.1, forward strand.
TGTGTTCTCTTGTGAGAGAGCACTTAAATCCTCAAGTACTCTCTTATGAAAAAGTTCCAACTGTTTTCCCCTTGGCTGAATAGGATAAAAATTTGACTTAGTTTTAAAAGTCACTCCTTTAGTATAGTCATAGGGAGTATTCAAAGAATCAGCACTATCTAGTGATCTTAAGGTTAACAAACTGCAGGTATCTTCAACGTTGAGTAAGTCAATATCCTCCAGACCATTCCCACGTCCACTATTACTTTTAGAATCAGAAGATTCTGAGTAAAATTTCTTAAGTGTGAGTGACCTCACAAACTTATTTACGTTGAGGATGGTCTAGAAGAGATAAAAATTCCTAGTTGGACAAAAGTTTAAACCCAGTCTCAAAACCCTATATTCAATTTCATTAAGTGTATAAGACGAAATGTTTATTACATCCATTTCATTTATTTTGGGACTGTTGTATTTCTCAGTAGATATTTGCCTCTCCTAGGGGTATATTCAATCCTCCGCCTTCCCCTTGGTTTGTGTCCCTGTGAAAATCCTGTTCCTTAGCTTTTTGTGTGTGCTAACTATCTACCAGCTGTTTGTTAGATAGTATAGGCCTAGTGGGATTTTTTTGTATATCTTTTTGTATTATTATGAATATTTTTGCAAAGTATATCTCTACCTTTCTCTCTCTCTCTCTCTCTCTCTCTCTCTCTCTCTCTCTCTCTCTCTCTCTCTCTCTCTCTCTCTCTCTCTCTCTCTCTCTCTCTCTCTCTCTCTATATATATATATATACATATATATATATATATATAAATAGTGAGGAACAGGAATTTTAAGTATTCCTATTAAAAAGCATAAACACCTTTTGAAAGAGATTACAAATCATATTGCATGTTTCAAGCTATTGGATTGTAAAGGGCTGTGTGTATATGTGTATATATAAATGTATATGCACATGTATATGCACACACACACACATATATATATATATATATATAAATATAAATGTGTGTATATATATATATATATATATATATATATATATATATATACTTTCTAGCACTTGTATGAGTGTAATACTTTATTTTAATAGGTCTTAGATGTGTTTTTTACACCCTTACACTTTACTTCTGGTCTTTAATTCTTCTAGCATTACTTGGACTTTTGCTTGAGCGCAACCCATAACTTTTAACTTCTGATATCAATGATATTTAGTGCGCTCAAAATATTCTTTAAAAGTAATGGTTGCACTAATCAAATTGCATGCTAATAATTTTGCGGTCCGGCGCTACTTCTTATCGCATCCTGCGCTAACATTAGCATGTTACTTGTAATCTGGCCCTCAGTAAGTATTTTACTAGGGAGAGGTAGGTTTATTATGAAGTACAGAAGGATGAAGCCCAAAGCATGGATGGCACTATATGAGATACTATAATATTTACGAATGAGCAGATGAAGCAATACATCCAGAAGAAACCCTGAAATTATGATGCATACATTTTACTCACAATGAGCAAAAAACATTTTTTAACTATTTCCAAATATTCCAAGGGGGCTATGCATGATTTGTAAAATATCTGATGCAAGATCCTTTTCTTTTAAAAGCCTGTTCTGACCATTTTTGCACATCACACTTGGCTTTTATGGTGGTGGTTGTGGTGGTTATGGTGGTGTTATTAATCTCATTCATACTCAGTTCACTTTTTAACAAAAATGACTGATTTTATTAAAATGTTAAAACAGAGATCATGAAACATGTTTAGGAATAATATATGATCAGATTCATCCGTACATGATTGCAGTTAAGTGTTCGGATGTTATAAAAATGTTAATCAAACATTTACCCTAAAATGATAGGAAAAGGTTAATTGCACAAATCCCATGAATTGAGCTTGCTAGGAATATCAAAGAAACAGCAATCAAACACACAAGTCAGTCATCAGTAATAATGAATAAATGTTTACATGACATTTTCCTTTCCCCTTAGATACTTATTTTTTGTTCCATGTTGGTCTGCAAAAAGACTGTAACAAATATACATATATATATTTTTATAGATTAACTTGGGGGAAATTATACAATTCAGACATACTGTACTTCTAATAAATTGAAATAATAGCATTAAAGGGACATTAAACACTTTGAGATGGTAATATAAAATTATAAATTGTATATATAAAACAGCTCTGCAATATACTTTCATTATTTATTTTGTCCTCTTTGCCTGTAATTCCATTCTGAAATTGTGAGCTTTTCAGTTCCTGTTAGAAATGGAAGTGCAGAACATTGTTAAATCCAGCACAACCATTGGCTGCACACTCTAGTGACCTATTTATAACTGTCTCTAATTGGCCACAGCAGAGAAGGTAACACAAGTTACAACATGGCAGCTCCCAGTGTTTTATAGACACTAAAACTTTACACTTATTTTGTCACTTTTTAAACAACTAATGAAACTTTAAAAAAATACATCTACATGTTACTCATGGACTAATCTTTTCTTTGAATGTATCATTCTATCTAGCATGTATTTAGTGTTTAATGTCCCTTTAAAGGGACACTGAACCCAATTTTTGTTTCTTTTGTGGTTCAGCTAGAACATGCAATTTTAAGCAACTTTAAAATTTACTCCTATTATCAAATTTTCTTCATTCTCTTGGTATCTTTATTTGAAAAGCAAGAATGTAAGTTTAGATGCTGGCCCATTTTTGGTGAACAACCTGGGTTGTTCTTGCTGATTGGTGAATAAATTCACCCGCCAATAAACAAGTGCTGTCCAGGGTTTAAAGAAGATAAAAGTAAGTCAAGCTGTCAGTAGAAGTTTTTACATTGTAAAAACTTTATAGCCATTGTTACTTGTACATCTATTACAAAACACACGTTTCACTCTTACATTTAAATTTGCTTTATTTCAATATTTAAAGATTATATATGAAAAAAGCAAGTGTCATGATTGAAAATAATGGTACAGTTTTAAAAAGCTGCCTAATTTACTTTTGTTACCAAATTCACTTCTTCTTCTTCATATCCTATGTGAAAACTTTGGTCCTTGCTCTGAGGGCATTATCTAGAGAGACATGGGCATTATATATCAAAAATGTCTGTAACTATGTTATACATACAGTGATAAAGACACTTTTGATTGAGCCTACCTCAGTATGTTATCATTGAAAGTACCAAGAGATACCAGCAATTTATTCTGAGAGAAAAAGTTAACGTTTATAACAGAGGTATATTATAACTTTTTTTTTAATGCTCTAAATCATGAAAATTTAAAGGGACAGTACAGTCAAAAATTAAATTTTCATGATTCAGACAGGGCATGGAATTTTAAACTGCTTTCCAATTTACTTCTATTATCTAATTTGCTTTGTTTCCTCTGTGTCCTTTGCTTAAAATAATATCAAATTAGGTTCAGGAGCAGCAGTGAACTGCTGGGAGCTAGAAACGGAATGGTGGCTCTGCAAATATGCCTCTTGCCATTGGCTCATCCAGTGTGTTTAGCTAGCTCCCAGCAGTGCATTACTGTTACGTTAACAAAGAATACCAAGAGAATGAAGCAAATCTGATAATAGAAGTAAATTGGAATGTTGCTAAAAACTGATTCCTCTATCTGACTCATGAAAGAAAAATGTGGGTTTTCATGTCCCTTTAATTTTGACTAAACATTAAAATAGAATTGTTTTTGTGTGTTTGCATCTACTAATATAAGCATCTGAAATAAATAAATTGACAAATTCCTTTTGGCAATGTAAAACTGGTTATTTTGTAATAAATGTTTTGAGAGAAAATTATATTTCCTTTTCATAACTCGGGGTCATCTTCGTCACTTCACTAATTTCCCTAACTTGTATGCTTTCGCAGCTTGGATAAATACACTTTGAAACCAATGCAGCTCCATTGAGTTTGTAACATTCCCACTGGAATCAATCCACGCATAGTCAAGCCAATACATGAATAGATTTTCTTTCAAGGCAGAAAATAAACGCTAGAACCAATAGCTTTCAAAGAAGCCAATATTTTTTCTCTCCGAAATAGCACATTTCAATTCATACTTATATACATTATACCCTACATTATTTCTTTTTCATAATTAAACTCATTGAACTAAGCCATTCAGTGTATACAGAAAATAGAGAGTTTTCATAGAAACCATTGAAATCTAGTTTAAACATATGAATTTTCTTCGCCTCAATGCGTGTCAACAGAATTAAACACATCTCTAAAAATGGACGTGTTACAAAAAAAGTAAATACTAGGCATTGCCCCAAAATTTCAGCTTAGCAGTTGACAGTTTTAGTGTTTAAAATGTATTTACAAAAGAAAAATAAAAGGATTGTTTATTGATTTAAAAAAGCACTTCCTGACTGAAAACAAAAAAGGATATTTCATTATAGCAGATTTTGAAAAATAAGGGTTGGTCATACACAAAATATGTTTTGCTCGCTACTGTATATACTTTTTATTTTATACTATTGTAAAAGGGGGTAAAACATGTGTTATGTATATACAGTATTTCACAAAAGTGAGTACACCCCTCACATTTATATTAATATTTTATAATGGGGGGTAGTTATCATCGTGTCAACTTTCCTGCCTTCGCCGGCCCAATACGCCCGCCTAAGCTCGCCTACCTTCGCAACTACGGACCTGAAAAAATACGCCTAAGTTATCAATAAATCTGTCAAAAAGCCGCGCACCAAGTACGGGGCGATGAGCAGCGGACTGTGATAGTTATCACTCATCCGATCTCGCTGCTCTTCGGCTTTTTGACAGCTTTATTGCTAGCCTGTCACTAAGCACTCACAGTAAACTACACTGTTCTACCACCTATACCGGCGCCCCCGGAGCCCCACGCAACTAAATAAAGTTACTAACCCCTAAGCCGCCGCTCCTAGACCCCGCCGTAACTATTATAAATGTATTAACCCCTAAACCGCCACTCCTAGACCCCGCCGCAACACATATAAATGTATTAACCCCTAAACCGCCGCAACCTACATTATACCTAGTAACCCCTATCCTGCCCCCCCTATACCGTCGCCCTCTATAATAAAGTTATTAACCCCTATCCTGCTGATCCCGCACCTCGCCGCAACTAAATAAATAGTTTAACCCCTAAACCGCCGCTCCCGGACCCTGCCGCAACCTATATTAAATTTATTAACCCCTAATCTGCCCCCCCTTCACCGTCGCCACCTATAATACATTTATTAACCCCTATACTGCCCCCCACTACACCGCTGCCACTGTAATAAATTTATTAACCCCTAAACCTAAGTCTAACACTAACCCTAACACCCCCCTAACTTAAATATTAATTAAATAAATCTAAATAATATTTCTATTATTAACTAAATGAATCCTATTTAAAACTAAATACTTACCTATAAAATAAACCCTAATATACCTACAATATAAATAATAATTATATTGTAGCTATCTTAGGATTTATTTTTATTTTATAGGTAACTTTCAATTTATTTTAACTAGGTACAATAGCTATTAAATAGTTATTAACTATTTAATAGCTTACCTAGCTAAAATAAAGAGAAATTTACCTGTAAAATAAAAACTAACCTAAGTTACAATTACACCTAACACTACACTATACTTTAATAAATTTTTCCTATTTAAAACTAAATACTTACCTGTAAAATAAACCCTAAGATAGCTACAATGTAATTAATAATTACATTGTAGCTATTTTAGGATTTATATTTATTTTACAGGTAACTTTGTATTTATTTTAGCTAGTTAGAATAGTTATTAAATAGTTATTAACTATTTAATAACTACCTAGCTAAAAGAAATACAAAATTACCTGTAAAATAAATCCTAACCTAAGTTACAATTAAACCTAACACTACACTATCATTAAATTAATTAAATAAATTAACTACAAATAACTACAATTAAATACAATTACATAAACTAACTAAAGTACAAAAAATAAAAAAGCTAAGTTACAAAAAATAAAAAACATAAGTTACAAACATTTAAAAGATATTACAGCAATTTTAAGCTAATTACACCTAATCTAAGCCCCCTAATAAAATAACAAAGCCCCCCAAAATAAAAAAATTCCCTACCCTATTCTACATTAAAAAAGTTCAAAGCTCTTTTACCTTACCAGCCCTTAAAAGGGCCTTTTGTGGGGCATGCCCCAAAGAAAACTGCTCTTTTGCCTGTAAAAGAAAAATACAACCCCCACCCAACATTAAAACCCACCACCCACATACCCCTAATCTAACCCAAACCCCCCTTAAAATAACCTAACACTAATCCCCTGAAGATCATCCTACCTTGAGTCATCTTCACTCAGCCGAGCCACCGATGGAACTGAAGAGGAGATCCGGAGCGCCAGAAGTGATCCTCCAAGCGGCGCTGAAGAAGTCTTCCATCCGGGCGATGTCATCTTCCAAGCGGCGCTGAAGATCATCTTCCATCCGGGCGATGTCATCTTCCAAGCGGGGTCTTCAATCTTCTTGCTTCAGGATCCATCTTCATCCCGCCGACGCGGAACATCCTTCTTCCCCAACGGACTAACGACGAATGAAGGCTCCTTTAAGGGATGTCATCCAAGATGGCGTCCCTTCAATTCCGATTGGCTGATAGGATTCTATCAGCCAATCGGAATTAAGGTAGAAAAATCTGATTGGCTGATTGAATCAGCCAATCAGATTGAGATCGCATTCTATTGGCTGAAGATGGATCCTGAATATAGTCAGTCGGAGAAGAAGGATGTTCCGCGTCGGAGGGATGAAGATGGATCCTGAATAAAGAAGATTGAAGACCCCGCTTGGAAGATGACATCGCCCGGATGGAAGATGATCTTCAGCGCCGCTTGGAAGATGACATCGCCTGGATGGAAGACTTCTTCAGCGCCGCTTGGAGGATCACTTCATCGGATGGAAGACTTCTTCAGCGCCCCTTGGAGGATCACTTCTGGCGCTCCGGATCTCCTCTTCAGTTCCATCGGTGGCTCGGCTGAGTGAAGACGACTCAAGGTAGGATGATCTTCAGGGGATTAGTGTTAGGTTATTTTAAGGGGGGTTTGGGTTAGATTAGGGGTATGTGGGTGGTGGGTTTTAATGATTAACAATTACACCTAACACTACACTATACTTTAATACATTTTTCCTATTTAAAACTAAATACTTACCTGTAAAATAAGATAGCTACAATGTAATTAATAATTACATTGTAGCTATCTTAGGGTTTATTTTACAGGTAAGTATTTAGTTTTAAATAGGAAAAATTTATTAAAGTATAGTGTAGTGTTAGGTGTAATTGTAACTTAGGTTAGTTTTTATTTTACAGGTAAATTTCTCTTTATTTTAGCTAGGTAAGCTATTAAATAGTTAATAACTATTTAATAGCTATTGTACCTAGTTAAAATAAATTGAAATTTGCCTGTAAAATAAAAATACATACTAAGATAGCTACAATATAATTATTATTTATATTGTAGCTATATTAGGGTTTATTTTAAAGGTAAGTATTTAGTTTTAAATAGGATTAATTTAGTTAATAATAGAAATATTATTTATATTTATTTAATTAATATTTAAGTTAGGGGGGTGTTAGGGTTAGTGTTACACTTAGGTTTAGGGCATTGCATTAAGTTAAACAGCTCTTTTACCTGTAAAAAAAAATACAAAGACCCCCCCAACAGTAAAACCCACCACCCAACCAATCCCCCAAAATAAAAAAACCTAACTCTAACATAAACCTAAGCTACCCATTGCCCTGAAAAGGACATTTGGATGGGCATTGCCCTTAAAAGGACATTTAGCTCTTTTACATGCCCAAACCCTAAACTAAAGAAAAAAACACCCAAAAAACCCTTAAAAACCTATCACTAACAACCGAAGCTCCACTTACAGTTTTTTAAGTACCGCTTGAACGATCTTCATCCAGGCGGCGAGAAGTCTTCATCCAGGCGGCCTCCGTGGCGAGAAGTCTTATTTCAGGCGGCCTCTTCAATCTTCATCCAGGCGGCATCTACTATCTTGATCCCGGCGGCACGGGGTGGGTCCATCCTGAAGACATCCGGCATGGAGCATCCTCTTCATACGGTCTCCACCATACACTGAATCTTCAATGCAAGGTATGCAATTCAAGATGGCATCCCTTGCATTCCTATTGACTGAAAAATTTGAATCAGCCAATAGGAATTAGAGCTGCTAAAATCCTATTGGTTTTTCAAATCAGCCAATAGGATTTACGCAGCTCTCATTCTATTGGCTGATTCTGATGTCTTCAGGATGGACCCACACCCAAGATAGAAGATGCTGCCTGGATGACGATTGAAGAGGCCGCCTGGGTGAAGACTTTTTGCAGCTTGGATGAGAACTTAGCTGCTGGGATGAAGATTGAAGGGACCGCCTGGATGAAGATAGTTCAAGCGTGACTTCAAAAACTGTAAGTGGATCTTCGGGGGTTATCGATAGGTTTTTTTTAAGGTTTTCTTGGGTAGGTTTTTATTTTAGATTAGTGTTTGTAATGTTAGTGGGGGTTTGTAATTTTTTTCAGAAAAAGAGCTGATATCTTTAGGGCAATGCCCTACAAAAGGCCAGTTAAGGGCCATTGGTAGTTTATTCTAGATTCTTTTTTTATTTTGGGGTGTTTTTTTTAAAATGAGTATTAGAATAGGAATAATTTTGATTATTTTTAAAATTTGTTTGTAATTTTGTGTAATGTATTTTTTCGTTTTGGGTGGGTTTTTATTTTTAGATTATGGCTTTGCAGCAAAAGAGCTAAATGCCCTTTTAAGGGCAATGACCATACAAATGCCATTTTCAGGGCAATTTTACTTTCATTTTATTTTGTGGGTTTGGGGGGTTGTAATACTGTTAGGGGATGTTTGTTTTTTTGTAGCAAAAGAGATTTAACTTTAGGGCAATCCCCTACAAAAGGCTCTTTTAAGGGCCCTTGGTAGTTTGGGGGGTGGGGGTTTGTAACTGTTAGGGGGTGTTTTGTTTTATTTTGTAGCAAAAGAGCTGTTTAACTTTTTTTTATTTTTAAAGGGTATTAGAATAGAAATACTTTTTATTGTTTTGGATAATGTTTGTTATTTTTTGTAATGGTAGGTTTTTTTATTTTTTGTAATTTTAGTGTTTGGTATTTTTTGTAATGGTAGGTTTTAGTGTAAGGCAGGTTAGGTTTTATTTCACAGGTAAGTTTGTATTTATTTTAACTAGGTAGTTAGTAAATATCTACTAACTATTTACTAACTAGTCTACCTAGTAAAAATAAATACAAACTTACCTGTGAAATAAAAATAAAACCTAAGCTAGCTACACTATAGCTAGCTTAGGTTTTATTTTACAGGTAAGTATTTAGTTTTAAATAGGTATTATTTAGTTAATAATTGTAACTTTAATTTAGCTCCATTTAAATTATGTTAAAGTTAGGGGGTGTTAGGGTTAGGGTTACTTTAGCTTTAGGGTTAGGTTTAGGCGTTAATATAGTTTAATTTAGCTTGTTGCAACATGGGGGGCTGGCGTTTTAGGGGTTAATAGGTTTATTTAGTGGAAGTGATGTGGGAGGCTAGAGGTTTAGGGGTTAATAACTTTATTTAGTTGCGGCAATGTCGGGGAGCGGTGGAATAGGGGTTAATAACTTTAGGTGGCAGCGATATCGGGAGCAGCAGATTAGGGGTTAATAACATTTTGTAGGTGTCGGCGATGTCGGGGGCAGCAGATTAGTGGTGTTTAGACGTGGGGTTTATGTTAGGGTGAAAAAATAAAAAAACTCTAAAATTGCAGAAACAAATAAACAAAATTATTAAAAATAATCCCTATGAAAATAAAAAAGACCCCCAAAATAAAAACACCCCTTAATCTAAACTAAACTACCAATAGCCCTTAAAAGGGCCTTTTGTAGGGCATTGCCCTAAGTTAAACAGTTCTTTTACATTTAAATAAGTCCCCCCTAACAGGAAAACCTCCCACCCACCAAACCCAACAAAATAAAAAAACCTAACACTAAAAAAAAAACTAAACTACCCATTGCCCCTAAAGGGGCATTTGTATGGGAATTGCTCTTAAAAGGGCATTCAGATCTTTTACTGCCCTTAAAAGGGCAATTAGCTCTTTTACAGCCCATTAAATCCATAATCTTCAAAAAAATCCCTAAAACTAAGCTCCCAAATAGGTACTCACTGTTCCTGAAGTCCGGCGGAGAAGGTCTTCTGCCAGGCGGATATATAATCTTCACCTGGAGCGAAGGCGGCGCGGAGGCACAGAGGTGCGGAGCTGGCTTCCCCGATGCATGGATTGTCAGCGGCGGTCCTCAGTGGCGGTCCTCAGCGGCAGTCTTCAGCTGCGGTGGTCCAAAGTGGTGTGGAGGCTCCTCTTCATGCGATCGTCCGTCGCACACTCAAGATTAAATGCAAGGTACCCCATAATTATTGGGGTACCTTGCATTCCTATTGGCTGAAATTTTGAAATCAGCCAATAGGATGAGAGCTACTGAAATCTTATTGGCTGATTTGAACAGCCAATAGGATTTCAGCATCTCTAATCCTATTGACTCATTTCAAAATTTCAGCCAATAGGAATGCAAGGTACCCCAAATTGAATGCGGTACATTGCATTAAATCTTCAGTGTACGACGGACATGGATGAAGAGGAGCTTCCACCGAGGACCACCGCCGCCAACAAGGACCACCACCGTTGAGGACCGCTGCTGAGGATCACACCTCTGCTCCGCCTTCGTTCCAGATGAAGATAAAAGATGATGGGGCCATCTAGAAGACCTTCTCCACCGGACTTCAGGAATGGTGAGTACCTATTTAGGGCTTAGTGTTAGGATTTTTTTTTTTGGGGTGGCTTTTTTTTTAAGATTAGGATTTTTGGGCTGGAAAATAGCTGATTGCCCTGTTAAGGGCAGTAAAATAGCTGAATGCACTTTTAAGGGCAATGCCCATACAAATGCTCCTTTAGGGGCAATGGGTAGTTTAGGTTTTTTTTAGTGTAAGGTTTTTTATTTTGGGGGTTTGCTGGGTGGGGAGTTTTACTGTTAGGGGGTAATTGGTCATTTGTTTAGGTAAAATAGCTTTTTAACTTAGGGCAATGCCCTACAAAAGCCCTTTTAAGGGCTATTGGTAGTTTAGTATTAGATTAGGGGTGTTTTTATTTTTGTGGGGATTTTTTATTGGGGTATTAGTTTAGGTTTACATTTTTTATTTTGGATAACTTTGTTTATTTTTTTCTGCAATTTTACAATTTTTATTTTGTGTAACTTTAGCTTTGGGGTTTGTAGTTTTTTTTTTTTTTAAATAGACTGTCCTCTGGGCAGGCTTATCGCCTAGTATTAATATAACCATGTTGGTTATGCAAAACTGGGAATGGGTAATAAATATCTACCTTTTTTTTTAGTAGTCTGTCCCTTTAAGCAGTGCTATTGTCTTCTCTTTACATAGCCTTTCTACTGAGAAAAGTTTGTTACTTATTTTTTCAGTAAAGGTGTGAATACAACAGGCAAAAATAGCTATTTTAAATAACAAATAAAGATAAAAGTGTTTGCAAACAATTAAATACACTCCAAAGGGAAAATGGGACATTGGGACTAGATTAAAATAAAGGAACTTTTAGAGTATAATATCCCTTTAATGTCTATTGTAAGAAACAGAAATCTGTCTTTATTATCCTAAAAATTAAGAGTGTGCTTTCTAAATTAGCAGATTAACAAAGGGTTTGGGATTAAAGGGTTTATTTATTAAATTTGTTTTAATGGTTATGGAAGTATAGGGTTGAATTTAGACTGTAACATCTTAAGGGTTAAGGACCTGAGGAGGTGGAGTGAATGTGTTCTGGAGGTTAGGGATTGCAACATAGTTGCTGAGTTAAAGGGACAGTCAAGTCTAAAAAAAACTTTCATGATTTAAATAGGGCATGTCATTTTAAACAACTTCCAAATTTACTTTTATCACCAATTTTTCTTTGTTCTCTTGGTATTCTTAGTTGAAAGCTAAACCTAGGAGGTTCATATGCTAATTTCTTAGACCTTGAAGACTGCCTCTAATCTGAATGCATTTTGACCACTAGAGGGCATTAGTTCATGTCTTTCATATAGATAACATTGAGCTCATGCACGTGAAGTGACCTAGGAGTGATCACTGATTGGCTAAAATGCAAGTCCGTCAAAATAACTGAAATAAGGGGACAGTCAGCAGAAGCTTAGATACAAGGTAATCACAGAGGTAAAACATGTATTAGTATAACAGTATTGATTATGCAAAACTGGGGAATGGGTAAAAAAGGGATTATCTTTCTTTTTAAACAGCAAAAATTCTGGTGTTGACTGTCTCTTTAAGGGAGGGGTTTTAACTCACAGTTAAAAGAGGTCTCCAGAAATGTCAGGCCCTCTTTCTGCTGCTGGATGTAATTGAGCTTCTCCCTCCCACCCACCGTCTTTGCGGCAATTAGCTAGATGGTTTATGTAGTCATATCTATAAATTCTGGCTCCGGACAGGATTAGTCGACCATGGGTTTTGGATAAGTCCAGGGCCAGTAACTTTAGTCAGCTCCCCCTGGTTGCAGCATGTTGTTTGACTAGTTGGGCAAGGGTCCCTATGGTTGGAGCAGTGTTTCACCCTTATGTAGATGGGGACGATCTTGGCCCAGGCTGCAGACAGAAAGCAGGGAGGAGTGATCATCATTGTGGGGGAGGGGGGGAGCAATGTGCACAGGAGCGTGTCTGAGGAAGCTCTTCCTGGTTTGCGGAGGGCCAAACAGCTCGAGTAATACCTTCTGTCTGATACTGCGTTTGTAGCCGCACTCCGCTTTGTGTCAGTTTGCCTGGGCCTGCTACCCGCTTTATATGGGTTAGGTAAGACTTAATTGCCACCCCTATATATATATAGATATATATTTACATAAAATCATGTAAATAATTTTGAAATGTTAATTTTTTTGTATTTGAAAGGCCTTGATGTTTTTTCTAGTTACTTTAAGAGGAGTGCCTAAACGGTTTTACCTCCATTTGTTGTCATGTCTTTATTTATAGTTTTTAAGTTAGGTTAAGTTTAAGTTACTCTCACTACAATAGATAACTAAATCCCTTATGTATTTTAAAAATTAATGTTAATTGTTTACATATCCTACTATGCTTTGGCTTGTTTTTTCTTTAATGTAAAAAACATGACATTAATATTTTTCCCTTCCTTTCTGTTATTTGGTTAGATCATGTTTTCTTTAAACATTGTATTTTACCATTTATGAATTAAATAAATATTTGTTTTAAATTATGCCCTTTAACGAAGCAATATTATATAGGCAAAAAAAGAAATGGTAACAACATTTTGGAGAGAGTTATTTAAAGGGACACTAAATTCAAAATTAAACTTTCATGATTCAGATAGAGCATACAATTTGCCCCTTCACTAGTAAGAATTTCAGAAGTGTGGTGCACAGTTGCAATTAGCGGAATTCTAATTGCTAAAAACTAATTGCAAAGCCATGCATGTCTGCTATTTCTTAACTAAGGAAATCCCAGAGAATCTTTTACAACCATTTGTCTTATGACTGCAGTAGTTGAGTGTAAATTATTTTAGTGAGAGACCCAAAGTTTGTGAAGAACTTAACATTTTTTTTTAATGTGATCGCATTTGGTGGCAAAACAGTGGCATGAAATGTACCAAAATCAGCCTAGATCAATACCTTGGGTTGTCTACTAAATATATATATAGGTTTGATAAGTAAATTAAAAGCAAGGCTCTATTTCTGTTTAAATGGAATAATAGCAAAAATGCTAAAAATTATTTGGTAAGTTTTTCTCTGGAATCCTCTTAGCTAAGATTTTTCTTTCATGATTCAGAGCATGCACTTTTAAATAACTTTTCAATTTATTTCTATTATCTAATATGCTTTGTTTTCTTGAAATCCTTTGTTAAAAAGTATACTTAGGTAGGCTCAGAAGCTGTGCTCTAGCTGCTGATTGGTTGCTGCACATATATGCCTCTTGTCATTGGCTTACCGATGTGTTCAGCTAGCTCGCAGTAGTGCATTGCTGCTTCATCAGTGAAGGATACCAATGAATGAAGCAAAATTGATAATAGAATTAAAATGGAAAGCTGTTCAAACAGGAATGCTCTATTGGAATCATGCATTTTTTGGGGGGATTTTATGTCCCTTTGATTATGCAGTTGCGCTGTAAAATAATGGTCCTTTAAGACCTCACCTGCATAATCAAGTGCTCTCATATGGTTTTGCACTCAGTGATGTTGTCCTCCTGTGAGCCTGTTTATAGTTATGCTCAACTGTCCCCCTGTTATAAATAATAGTACCCAAGCACAAAACCCACATTCAATGTAACATAGAAGAGCACTAAACAGATTTAACCTCTTCTTCTCTACTCCTATTTCTTTAACTCATCGTTATAGTAATGAAAAAAGTGCAGAGGATGGTGACCAAATTGATAAGGGGAATGAAAGTTTTACGTGAAACGGTTGAACTTGATCTAGTCTTTTTCAATCTATATTTATATACCTTTAGATATGTACCGTATTAAAAAAATGGGGGCATTTCAAAATACATTGCAATCACTTTTTTTTTTTTTAAATTTATGAATTCTTGTTACAATATAAAGTAAATACTGAGCATTGCCCCAAAATGTCAGCTTAGTAGTTAACAATTGAATTCTAGCCAGATCTATGGTGGTGTGCATCTTTTAGCCAATACATCTTTGGGCGTTATCCTTATTGGTCAGTATCTTTAATACAGAACTATAATTTGTGTACAAACTTAAATTTCGTGCTAGTTTATTTATCTCTTCCTATTATATAATATATCATTCAAAGTTTTGGACCCAGAGGCTGTGGTTGTATGTATATATATATGTATGTAAAAAAGAGACTAGGTGGGGCCTTTGAAACTATCTATTTGGCACATTTAGGACCAGATTACGATTGGCAAACTATAATTTGCGCTAAGCCATATCGGGTTTTCACGTTTGCACGCAAGTTAAATTGTGCTTGTATTACAAGTTGAAAGTAAATGTGAACGCGTGAGCGGAATTTTGATTTATGCTAGAAAGATTACTGTGACTTCAGAGCTCTGGTTAACTGTCTCACGAAACTACAAAGTATCACAAAACACATCAAAAATACATTAAACAGTACAATTACACTCATAATTACACCAGCTAATAAAAATTATTTAAAAAGAATTGCTCTGTTTGTGTACAGCAGACTCTATGGACTGGAATGGGAGCCATTGAGAGCAAATAAAAAAGAAAGTTAAAAGGAAATTAAATTGATATATTGCTAGCCCCAGCACTTGTAAGAAGAAAAAGATTCCAGATCTAACTGGGATTTTTGTTTTGACAACTTTACTGGATATTTTTGCCAGGTTAATCCTTCATTGTAGAGTCTTATTTTAAAAGGTAATAATATCTATTTAAACCAGGGATTCATTATACAAAAACCTTAATAAAAACGTCTGTGCAATGTGTTAAGACAATCAAAACAATCTTTTTTGCAGAAAGAAAATGTATCACTGGCAGAACATTCCATGTTGTCTGCCGCCTCTCAACTGGAATTGTTATTTAGCTTATGTCAAAACACTTCTGTGAAGGGATGCAAATCGCGCATAACGTTTGACTTCTTTTGTTGTGTTGAACTGGAGCCAGACAAAGCAATTCACATACAAACTCACTTCTGAAATTCATCACCTTCTCAATATGAATTACATTTCTTTGATTTGAAGAAAATTCCATCTGACTGACATTGACTTTTTTTCACTGCAGGAAGGTTTTATTTGTAGTTGTATAAACACATCCTAAATCATTTTTTTGCTTCACTGTTATAGAACTTCTGTGTTGGTAATGAAAGACTTTTCCTTCAGGAATTTGGAAAATGAATGTGCACTTCTTTACATTTAACATAAGCGTTTGCTTTTGGAATCACACCATTATATTATATTTTATCTTTTAAACAATCATAAGACCCAAGGAACAATACACTTTAAAGGGCCACTAAACCCAAAATCTTTATATCATGATTCAGATAGAGAATAGAAATTTAAACAACATTACAATTTACTTCTATTATTTATTTTGCTAAATTTTTTAGATATCCTTAGCTGAAGAAAAAGCAATGCACATGGTGAGCCAATCACACGAGGCTTCTATGTGCAGCAACCAATCAACAGCTCCTGAGCATATCTAGATATGCTTTTTAGCAAAGAATATCAAGATAATGAAACAAATTATATAATATAAGTAAATTAGAAAGATGTTTAAAATTGCATTCTCTTTCTAAATCATG
Organism: Bombina bombina; assembly: GCF_027579735.1. Taxonomy (NCBI): domain Eukaryota; kingdom Metazoa; phylum Chordata; class Amphibia; order Anura; family Bombinatoridae; genus Bombina; species Bombina bombina. Next base: position 382,570,397 of record NC_069503.1, read on the forward strand.
AAAGAAAAAGTGTGGGTGTCATGTCCCTTTAAGCTGCAAATAATAATACTATATGGTTCTGTAACATACTGTAATTATTTTATAATTTACCTTCCCCCTCAAAATGATCTATTTTTAAAATATAACCAATATTTTCCTAGGCCCCAAGGGTAATAGAAAAATGTTTTGTCACTTATCTGCTATGAATCACCTGTTCTTCAGCAAGGATATGCATAACTCCTGGCTTTTTAGATTAATAGTTAATTTAAGGGGGGAAGCAAAGCTAGCCGCGATCAGGAGTGGACACTCCACAGAGGAGCTCTCATAACATCCCATAGAATTAATATATTTAGTACACTAAGAACAGTCAAAAAAACCTTGTGGAGACATATATACACTATCTACCACTGCCTATAACAGAACGGGAGTTCATTTGCTGTCTGCAATCTGGTGAAAATAACTGATCCCACTAAGAGGAGTGCCCGGATGCGGCCTCAGCCATTGTTGAATCAAGCCTGAAGTCATTGAGCTCATCTATCGTAGCAGCTAGTGTGCGCTTATTGAGACTGGCTTTCCATGTTGCTGGAGATAACAAGTGACCGTCAGTTACACAACTAATACGCAGGCGGTGGGGCCTCAATTAGGGCATTAAGCACTGACATATATATCAGCTCTGGTATATTAGTTCCAACATTGATAATCTAATAGTTACTCAGATTAGGACCATATACCGGCACTGCTGAGGGCAGCAAACTTACCTCATAACATTGAAATAGTTACGGAACCTAAACTGCCGGGAACAGATCACGGCTACTAACTGCTACATCAACACCATGTGGTGGCTTAACCCCGCCCTGTTATTATTTATCACTAGCTGAACAGAGTACAAAGGAATTATAAACCTAGCTCAGTACCTTATCACTCTAATGTGTTAGTACACAGTAAGCACCTAGGTAATCTGCAGGCAATTGTTGAACCTCATTTAAGCAGTAAGTGCGCTTTACACATTGTGGGCACCCCTGAAAAACTACCAAATACCACAATTAGACTTGTGTAAACAGAATTTTACAGCCTCACAGCCTTTTCCACATCCAACAATATACAGAATTGAGGAATGTGCCTAATTTAAACCACTGAACTCTCCCCTTATGAAGCTTATCATGAACTGCAAGTGTTTGCACACTATGCCTGCCCTGTGAAAGGCAAAACTTCTAAACATTGCACAACTTTACCTTTGGAAGCAGCACAGGCAGCTTTTCACACCATCTTATAACAATCTCTCCAGGCTCCACTACATGTATAATGCAGTCTCTATTCACATAGACATGCAGTCTATTAGTTAAAGCTTTCAAATATCAGCTCTCACATAGTATATTATTCTACAACCTGCAAGAACTAAACTGTATAAGCGATATCGAAACTACTTCTACTCTAATTCCGGACTACCCCTCAGAAAATTATGGCAACTTCTCTTAATCTACTAAATGAGCTAACAAGATTGCTTAGTGAACATCATGAAGCCTTTACTGTTAGTTTGAAAAAGGCAGTTTACTCTCCCTTCATTGATGCTACTATCAATGGTCTTCATGAGAGACCTGTATCTACATGCCAGGTGGATGGGGTGCTTTGGGGCCTCAGCACCCCCCACCAACCCAATTTGGCCACATTGAGGAACCAAGAGTAGCAGACTTAACATTGATGGAACCTTATGTATCTAAGTTGACACTGCTTGGTCGTTGGATCAAAGCCACAAATATGTGTTTGAATGATAATATTTTGTACAATATAGAGCACTAGATTGGTCCTGGAAAATGTACTCCAAAGTACTATCTTGCTTTCCAAGAATTTGTTTAAAACTTTCTCAACTCAGAAGTGAGAATATACATAAAGAAAATACTAGATTATGAGTTGTGCGTTAGGGTTAAAAAAACAATGTTAAGAGGTCCTAACGGTGTTTTTTTATGCCCACTGCTATTACGAGTCTTGCAGGTTTAGGGTGAACGCACACTTCTTTGGCCATACCACAAAACGACTTACGTAAACTTTGTAAAGTCTTTTTTCTATGGGACTTCCATAGCGCCGGTATTACGTGTCTGTCCTGGGAGGCCAAAAAGTGAGCGGTACACCCTCTCCTGTCAAGAGTCCTAACGCATTTAAAAGTCAGTAGTTATGAGTTTTACACTACAACGCTGTAGCATAAAACTCATAACTAAAGTGCTAAAAAGTACACTAACACCCATAAACTACCTATTAACCCCTAAACCGAGGCCCTCCCGCATCGCAAAAACTAAAATAAAATTTTTAACCCCTAATCTGCTGCTCCGGACACCGCCGCCTCATACAGTATATATATGAACCCCTAATCTGCTGCACCCAACATCGCCGACACCTACATTATATTTATTAACCCCTAATCTGCCACCCCCAATGTTGCCGCCACATACCTACACTTATTAACCCCTAATTTGCCGCCCAACTTCGCCGCCACTATAATAAACATATTAACCCCTAAACCGCCACACTCCAGCCTTGCAAAAATTAGTTAAATATTATTAACCCCTAATCTGCCATCCCTAACATCGCCGCCACCTACCTACATTTATTAACCTCTAATCTGCCGCCCCCAATGTCGCTGCCACTATATTAAAGTTATAAACCCCTAAACCTAAGTCTAACCCTAACCCTAACACCCACTAACTTAAATTTAATTGTAATAAATCTAAATAAATATTCCAATCATTAACTAAATAATTCCTATTTAAAATTAAATACTTACCATAAAATAAACCCTAAGTTAGCTACAATATAACTAATAGCTACATTGTAGCTATCTTAGGGTTTATTTTTATTTTACAGGCAAGTTTGTACTTATTTTAACTAGATAGACTAGTTATTAAATAGTTATTAACTATTTAATAACTACCTAGCTAAAATAAATACAAATTTACCTGTAAAATAAAACCTAACCTAAGTTACACTAACACCTAACACTACACTATAATTAAATAAATTAACTAAATTAAATACAATTACCAAAATTAAATTACATTAGCTAAAGTACAAAACCCCCCCCACTAAATTACAGAAAATAAAAGGGCATTTGGATGGGCATTGCCCTTAAAGGGCAGTTAGCTCTTTTGCCGCCCAAACCCTAATCTAAAAAATAAAACCCACCCAATACACCCTTAAAAAAACCTAACACTAACCCCCAGAAGATCGACTTACCGGGAGACGTCTTCATCCAAGCCGGGCGAAGTGGTCCTCCAGACGGGCAGAAGTCTTCATCCAAGCCGGATAGAAGTGTTCCTCCAGACGGGCAGAAGTCTTCATCCAGACAGCATCTTCTATCTTCATCCATCCGGGACAGAGCATGTCCATCTTCAAGACATCCGACGTGGAGCATCCTCTTCATCCGGAGTCTTCTTACTAAATGAAGGTACCTTTAAGTGACGTAATCCAAGATGGCGTCTCTTAGATTCCGATTGGCTGATAGATTTAAGGTAGAAAAATCCTATTGGCTGATGCAATCAGCCAATAGGATTGAAGTTCAATCCTATTGGCTGATGCAATAAGCCAATAGGATTGAGCTTGCATTCTATTGGCTGTTCCAATCAGCCAATAGAATGCAAGCTCAATCCTATTGGCTGATTGGATCAGAATTGGATATAATTCTATCAGCCAATCGGAATCTAAGGGACGCCATCTTGGATGACGTTACTTAAAGGTACCTTCATTTTGTTTTAGTCGTCGCCAGAAGAGAATGCTCTGCGTCGGATGTCTTGAAGATGGACCCGCTCCGCGCCGGATGGATGAAGATAGAAGACTTCTGCCCGTATGGAGGACCACTTCTGCCTAGCTTGGATGAAGACTTCTGCCCGTCTGGAGGACTGCTTCTGCCCGGCTTGGATGAAGACTTCTGCCCATCTGGAGAACCACTTCTGTCCAACTTGGATGAAGACTTCTGCCCGTCTGGAGGATGACTTCTGCCCGTCAGGAGGACCACTTCTGCCCGACTTGGATGAAGACTTCTGCCCGTCTGGAGGACCACTTCGCCCGGCTTGGATGAAGACGTCTCCCAGTAAGTCGATCTTCATGGGGTTAGTGTTAGGTTTTTTTAAGGGTGTATTGGGTGGGTTTTATTTTTTAGATTAGGGTTTGGGTGGCAAAAGAGCTAACTGCCCTGGGGGGGGCTTTTTTATTTTAATAGGGCTATTAGATTAGGTGTAATTAGTTTAAATTTCAGTAATTTGTTTATTATTTTCTGTAATTTAGTGTTTTTTTTACTTTAGCTAATTTAATTTCTGTAATTGTATTTAATTTAGTTAATTTATTAATTTATAGTGTAGTGTTAGGTGTTAGTGTAACTTAGGTTAGGTTTTATTTTACAGTTAAATTTGTATTTATTTTAGCTAGGTAGTTATTAAATAGTTAATAACTATTTAATAACTATTCTACCTAGTTAAAATAAATACAACCTTGCCTGTAAAATAAAAATAAATACTAAGCTAGCTACAATGTAACTATTAGTTATATTGTAGCTAGCTTAGGGTTTATTTTATAGGTAAGTATTTAGTTTTAAATAGGAATAATTTAGTTAATGATAGGAATATTTATTTAGATTTATTTAAATTATATTTAAGTTAGTCGGTGTTAGGTTTAGGGTTAGACTTAGGTTTAGGGGTTAATAACTTTAATATAGTGGCAGCGACGTTGGGGGCGGCAGATTATGGGTTAATAAATATAATGTAGTTGGCGGCGATATTGGGGACAGCAGATTAGGGGTTCATAAGTATAATGTAGGTGGTAGCGGTGTCTGGAGCAGCAGATTAGGGGTTAATAAATATAATGTATGTGTCGGCGATGTCGGTGGCAGCAGATTAGGGGTTAATAAGTGTAAGATTAGGGGTGTTTAGACTCGGGGTTCATGTTAGGGTGTTAGGTGTAGACATAACTTTTATTTCCCCATAGGAATAAATGGGGCTGCGTTAGTGAGTTTTACGCTGCTTTTTTGCAGGTGTTAGACTTTTTTTCAGCCTGCTCTCCCCGTTGATTCCTATGGGGAAATTGTTCACAAGCATGTTACACCAGCTCACCGCTGACTTATGCAGCGCTGGTATTGGAGTGCAGTAATGAGCAAAATTTTGCTCAACGCTCACTTCTTGTCTTTTAACAACAGGTTTCTGAAAACTCGTAATACCATCGCTGTAGGTAAGTTAGTGGTGAGGGAAAACTGCTCGTCAGCACTGTATAGCCTCTAACGCAAAACTCGTAAAACAGTTGTGAAAGTTGGAATAGGTTGACACTCCTTCCCGGTGAAGCTGAAATTGGCTAGTCTCTAAGATGGCTGACTCAATGCTTCTAAATTTGATGTTCAACTTCCCTTAGCCTTTATGTGAGACTTATCTTTTCAAGATTACTTTAATTTTTATTTTTAGCATTTTCTTTGCTCATTAATTATGATTGCAATATTGCCTGAAAGTAAAAGATCTTATTGCTAAGAGTTGACGGTTAGGGTGGGTAAAAGTGTTGTCTGACCCCTACCTATATCTATAATTCTTTTATTTGTTTAATTTATATAAAACTACAGTTAGTATTTGTATAGCTGGCTAGCTCCAAGGTTCTACCCTCCCCCCCCACTTAGTAAGGTACTCTGGCATCCTCTGATTTTGTCCAGAGGCCGATTCTGTGGTTTATTTGGCAAATACCGCTAATTTATTCATATTTTAAAAAAAAATAGAGCGCTACATATTTTAACTAGCTGTTTATGCAGATACAGTGGCCTCTATTTAACAAAGTCTGGCGGACCTGATCCGACAGTGCGGATCAGGTCCACCAGACCTCGCTGAATACGGAGAGCAATACGCTCTCCATATTCAGCATTGCACCAGCAGCTCACAAGAGCTGCTGGTGCAATGCCGCCCCCTGCAGACTCACGGCCAATCGGCCACCAGCAGGGAGGTGTCAATCAACCCGATAGTACTCGATTGGGTTGAATTCCGGCGATGTCTAACCGCCTGCTCAGAGCTCAGAGAAGGCGGACAGGTTATGAAGCAGCGGTCTTTGTGACTGCTGCTTCATAACTGCTGTTTCTGGCGAGTCTGCAGGCTCGCCAGAAACACGTGGGCATCAAGCTCCATTCGGAGCTTGATAGATAGGGCCCAGTGACTCAACCTATTTATCAAAGGTTACCTATGTCAATAGTAAATTTATATTTTGGAGTAAACCGTTTTGCTGTTTATAGATTTTACTTTAGGATCTACTCACACTAATGTCCCACCTATTAATGCTGTTTGTATTAAAGAATCGTTAGAAGCTTCAGTTTTTTATTGAGACTCTGATGATATAAGTATATATACATATCTGTATATGTAGGTCTGGTAGTTTATACATTTAAGTTTCCATTTGCCAACCTATATTAAAAAGTAGATCCTCTTATAGTAAATTTATATGTAACTGATCTACACTAAAAGTTAGAATTTTCTCTTTCTACTTCAACTAGCTGGTTATTCAAATAAATAGACCCAATATGATAAATAAAGGAGTCTTATATTAATTACTAACGCCTAGATTTAGAGTTCTGCGTTAGCCGTCCAAACCAGCGTTAAGGGGTCCTAATGCTGGTTTTGGCCGCCCGCTGGTATTTAGAGTCAGTCAGGAAAGGATCTAGCGCTCACTTTCCAGCTGCGACTTTTCCATACCGCAGATCCCCTTACGCCAATTGCATATCCTATCTTTTCAATGGGATCTTTCTAACGCCGGTATTTAGAATCTTGGCTGAAGTGAGCGTTAGAACTCTAACGACCAAACTCCAGCTGCAGCAAAAAGTCAGGAGTTAAGAGCTTTATGGGCTAACGCCGGTTCATAAAGCTATTAACTACTGTGCTCTAAAGTACACTAACACCCATAAACTACCTATGTACCCCTAAACCGAGCCCCCCCCCACATCGCCGCCACTTTAATAAAAAAATTTAACCCCCTAATCTGCCGACCGCACACCGCTGCAACCTACATTATCCCTATGTACCCCTAATCTGCTGCCCCTAACATCGCCGACACCTACATAATATTTATTAACCCCTAATCTGCCCCCCCCAACGTCGCCGCTACCTACCTACACTTATTAACCCCTAATCTGCTGACCGGACCTCGCCGCCACTATAATAAATGTATTAACCCCTAAACCGCCTCACTCCTGCCTCAAAAACCCTATAATAAATATTTTTAACCCCTAATCTGCCCTCCCTAACATCGCCGCCACCTAACTTCAAGTATTAACCCCTAATCTGCTGACCGCTACTCTAATAAATGTATTAACCCCTAAAGCTAAGTCTAACCCTAACACCCCCCTAAATTAAATATAATTTAAATCTAACGAAATAAAATTAATCTTATTAAATAAATTAATCCTATTTAAACCTAAATGCTTACCTGTAAAATAAACCCTAATATAGCTACAATATAGCGAATAATTATATTGTAGCTATTTTAGGATTTATATTTATTTTACAGGCAACTTTGTATTTATTTTAACCAGGTACAATAGCTATTAAATAGTTATTAACTATTTAATAGCTACCTAGTTAAAATAATTACAAAATTACCTGTAAAATAAATCCTAGCCTAAGTTAAAAATTAAACCTAACACTACACTATCAATAAATTAATGAAATAAACTACCTACAATTATCTACAATTAAATCAACTAAACTAAATTACAAAAAACCCCCACTAAATTACAAAAAATTAAAAAAGATTACAAGAATTTTAAACTAATTACACCTACTCTAAGCCCCCTAAAAAAATAACAAAGCCCCCAAAATAAAAAAAGCCCTACCCTATTCTAAAATAAAAAGTAAACAGCTCTTCTGCCTTACCAGCCCTTAAAAGGGCCTTTTGCGGGGCATGTCCCAAAGTAAACAGCTCTTTTGCATGCCCCAAAGTAAACAGCTCTTTTAGGATTCTATCAGCCAATCAGATTGAGCTCGCATTCTATTGGCTGTTCCGATCAGCCAATAGAATGCGAGCTCAATCTGATTGGCTGATTGGATCAGCCAATCGGATTGAACTTGAATCTGATTGGCTGATTTTTTTTATTGAATTTAAACCTCAATAAAAAAAAAATTAATTTAATATATTGAATATGCTTGCGCTGCTACCAGATCTGCAGCTCAAAATTATAATTATTAAAGATCTAATCTGTTATCCTTATTTTGGTTTTACAATTTTTTTTTTTTTTTTACATTTTTATCTTAATACTTTTTTTCACATTCTGGGCCCCATGCACTAATGGCCATAGAAACAAAGTTCTCAATTTGAGAACTTGTCTGCATGACTTCCCAGGGTCCGCTGCCGTTTGTATCAATACACACTTGCTTGAGTGTGTAATTCCGCCCCCTTCTCTCATACAAACAATTGCATGAGAGAAGGGCCTGTCAATCACCTTGAGCAGGCATGTTCAGTGTGGTTTCAATTGGTCACCTCAGAGATGGTGGTGAGTGTAAAAAGTAGCACTCTTATGACCACTGCTTATTACATTGCGGGAAGCAGACTCGCTGCTTAGTACATGGAGCCCATACCCATGCTTTTTTCCCTCTTGTTTTTTTTTTTACTTTGTAAGCATTTCCTTAATCTGCTATCAAGTTGAATAAGGAGATGGGAAAATATGATTTTTATAAATCCAGTGCATTTTATTTAAACAAAACCTATGATCTCCCTTGCATTGGAGGTTTGCATTCATTACAGAACACTTTAATATTGCAATAAACATTTACACATTTTTTTTGTTTATTTGACTTTACAACACCTCCTTTAATGATGCAACATAATACAGTATATCATTTAGGACATAGTAGACAAAGTTATAAAAATAACTAACCTAAACATCCAGCATGTTTAATATTTTGTTTACCTGTTACACAGTTTATGTTTAAATTAAATACTATACTGTAATCTATTAATACCTTAACTAATGTACAGTCCTATGTCATGCAAAATAAATATGTACCAAATGTTCTAAAATAATTAGTCCAAAGTGTTTCCTTAAGGGACATAATAATAAAACAGTTACATGCTCTAATTTGTTACAGGATACAATTTTACCCTAGCAACACCTCAACTCTATGGGGCCTATTCAACAAGGAGCGGATGGGCATGATCCGATATTGCGGATCATGTCCGCCGCACATCGATAAATGCCGACGTACACTGTCAGCATTTATTATTGCACCAGCAGTTCTTGTGAATGGGGTGTCAATCAACCTGATCGTATTGGATCGGGTTGATTTCTTGCGAGTTCTGTCTGCCTCCTCAGAGCAGGTGGACAGTTTATGAAGCAGCGGCTCGCCAGAAACACAGGGCTTCAAGCTCCAATACGGAGCTTAATAAATATGCCCCTTTGTATTTAACTCATGCATACTTAAAGGGACAGTCAACACCAGAATTTTTGTTGTTTAAAAAGAAAGATAATCCCTTTATTGCCCATTCTCCAGTTTTGCATAACCAACACTGTTATAGAAATACACTTTTTTCTGCTGTGATTACCTTGTATCTAAGCCTCTGCCTATTTCAGTTCTTTTGACAGACTTGCATTTTAGCCAATCAGTGCTCACTCCAGGGTAACTTCACGTGCATGAGCTCAATGTTATCTAAATGAAACACATGAACTAATGCCCTCTAGTGGTAAAAATGCAGTCTTCAAGGTCTAAGAAATTAGCATATGAACCTCCTAGAATTAGCTTTCAACTAAGAATACCAAGAGAACAAAGCAAAATTGGTGATAAAAGTAAATTGGAAAGTTGTTAAAAATGACATTCACTATTTAAATCATAAAAGTTTTTTTTGGACTTGACTGTCCCTTTAAAGTACTCCTCTGGAGTCACAAAGCAGTCCTAAGTGGAAAACTGCCATTGACTCGTCTGTGTGACTATCGCTGCTGATTGGGTAGTAACGATAACAAGCAATATAGTGCATAAAACATGTACTAAAAATACAGATCATGGGCCTAGATTCTAGTCCACAGGAATGCCCTTGGTATGTCTACCGAATGAGGTACCATGGTGTTCTAGAAATCAAGCTCATTCCAGTATATTTGTCATCCCCATGATAACCCATTTTGTTGGTTTTCTAATGCATTTGCTGAGTGTAAACACCCCCTATTCTTTGTTTCGGGGGAGACTCCGGCAAAGTTAATTAAAAAAAACAAAAAACAAAAAAACAACCTTTTGTCTGTTTCTTAAAGGATTATTTAAATTTTCAATTGCTACACTTGGACTTGTTAAAAAATATTTTTACCTGTTTTGAGTGCCATTCCGTGGTTGTTTGCACACTTTTCCAGTGTTAAAAGTCTTGTGCACCCTCAGTTCATATGTTAAAAACAAAATGGTTTCTGTTAAAAATGTAGTTTACGTCACATTTTAAATTGTATTGCTTGTTCACTATTTAGATACATTAATTTAAATGTTAATCTATGATGGTAATAAAAGCTTTATAAATTAAAAAATATTCATTAGAAAATGAATCAACATGATAATCAACACATGTCCTGAATTATTATTATAGGTTAAAGCAGGGGTGGTTACAGAAATCTTATTATGAGGGGCCAACATTCCTGGGTTTAGTTGCGGGTGTTCTCCCAGATGGGGACAGGGTGGGTGAAGTGAAGTCTGGGGGTGTGGTTAGGCAGTTGTGGGTTGCCTGCCTTAAAAACATGGGCAAGGTTCAGTAATATTTACATTAATAACCTTCTCCTCAACTCAATGTTAAATAGAATTTTGGGGGTTCTTTGCACCCCTTGCTCCCCGCTAGAACTGCCACTGAATTAAAAAAATGATAAAATCCTATTTTTTAGATTATCAGAGTTAACTTTGTTTTCTTTGTATCCTTATCAGTGTGCACTATATGCAAGTTTTGCAACAATGCTTTTAATACTGTTATAAGTTAGACTGTGTGCAAACTAACAACTGCTGCCATATTGTGCTCCAGTCTCGTGCATGCTCCTGAGCCTACCTCACTTCTTTTCAACAAAGGATACTAAAAGCACCAAAAATGTATTGAAGCCTCTGTCAGAATCATAAAAAAAATTGAGATTCATGTTCCTTTGAGTGAGAAAAAAACCTGCATTAACATATATAAGGAAGTCAGTTATCTGGCATGCATCACTTTATATCAAATTACTTTGTAATGATCTTGCAAGAATTAAATATCATATGATAACACTATTCCTCATAAGGTTTTTTCTGTTTATTTACGTACTTGGGAGCAATAACAAACACAAAATATGGAAATATCAAAAGGTAGTTTCACTGAATAACTGTAATAGTTTTGAAAAGAACAACCCCCCCCCCCAAAAAAAAACAAAAAAACAACAAGAAAACTCATCCAGACTGCTTCCTGATATTTACTGGACGTTTTTGTTACTTATTGGAATCCAGGCCATAGCCCCTAACTTGTAATTCTTTAATGGTTTAGTACTTTTAGGCTAAACACACAACAATGTTGTGGTACACATAGGTGTATTATATTACTTCAATATTCTAATTGCTGAATCTTTATATAATAAAAGCTGAGGCTATTACTTTTACAGCAAAGCTTAAGAGTTCCAGATTATATTCATGTTAATTATTATGTGGCCAGTTGATCCTGGTGGTTCTATTGTTTCTAATTTGCTTAAATTGCTTCAGTTATTAATTTTGTCCAGATCTCCACATTAACTATTCCTGGGCAATATTCCTTGTACATCTGAGGCTGAGATAATAATTTCCTTTACAGCTTGTCTCTTTGCAGTTTAACATATTTTATTAATAATTACTGTGGATATGACTACATCTTGCACTGCTGCCGTTTTTTTTGGTTTCCAAATATAACTCCACATATTCCATGATTATTCCTTCTTCACTATGCTGTGTTCTTTTGTCATGGTACATGTTAGACCGTACAGTTTGTTAATATTTTCGATTCTCGTAAACTAGAGAGTAGCTGAAAAATTTCAATGGTTTTGTCTATTACAGAAAATACACAGATATTCCAATAATATAACATTGACCAGGAAAATTAATATAACTTATTCAGCTTCTGTAAAGTCATTTGCCACTCAGATCCTGAGCAGTAACCTGTGGTGCAGAGTTACACATTTAATTAACTATATACGCCTTATTCTATTACTCACAAAAAGTTCTGATTGATCCTTCCTAAACTAATACTAATTGGTTTGTTCTATTTTAAGATTTCTTAAAAATGTGTACAGTATACACGCCATGTTGTCCTAAAGATCTAGTATTAGGTTACAATTGCATGAGCAACTTGTGATTGCAAACATAAAGGCTTTTACATCACTGGACTTTACAGCAGTAAAGAAGTGATTAAAACATAATTTATTTAAAGGTTCTGATCATTAAATACTCACCTATTTTAAATGAAGTTGGACTTGTGTACTCCAACGTAAAAAGTAACTAATTATTCAAAGGCAGTGCAATGAAAAAGCAGCATACTTATAACTGATGCACATAAGTACTGAAGCTGGAAGACAAGACATCAAATTCTTCAGGAGTATTTATATAAACTTAAAGGGACACTGTATAGGGATTTTCCTCTTTAATGTGTTTTCAATGACTTGTTATAACAGCTGCAGGGTATTGAAAATTCCTCATTTAGTTTTATTCTTGTAATTAAAATAGTTGTTTTGTCTGGTGGATAATCAGCAATTGTGACAGCCAAGCTCTGGGGAGGAAGGTATGATATCTATCTGTGATGAATTGCTATTGTTTTTAAAGAATATACTACAATAATGATACTTTTTATTGAAGCCAAGCCCCGTGGATTCTCTCTCTCTATTAATTTCCTATGGTGGAAAATCCACCCACAACACACATGTCAGTACATAATTATTGGCCTTTGAGTATTCAAAGACAGAGATAAGATATGCAGGTCTGCTCTTTCAGAAGGCTCAGTCCGTTTGAATAGGGAAGTCTTGAGAAAAATGGTTGGTGAGTTTAATGTTGTCTATTGTCTTTTGTAAGGACTATAAAAAGAACCTTAATGGCAGTCTGCTAAAAGAAATGTGTAAAAATACTGATATAAATTAGTAAAGTTCATTTAAACAGCAAATTCACATTCACTATTATAGATGAGAAATGTATTACTCCAAATTTCTTCAGAGAAGGTACTTGTTTAAGAGGGTTTGCAAGTGACTAAAATGGAGGTGCTACACAAAAATAGCTATTTTACTAGCAGTAATTATATTGTAGCTGTCTTAGGGTTTATTTTATAGGTAAGTATTTAGTTTTAAATAGGTTTAATTTATTTAATTATAGGAATATTTATGTAGATTAATTTAAATAATATTGAAGTTAGGGGGGTGTTAGGGTTAGACTTAGGTTTAGGGGTTAATAGATATAATGTAGGTGGCGGCAGTGTAGGGGGGCAGAATAGGGGTTAATAAATGTAATGTAGGTGGCGATGGGCTCCTGGAGTGGCGGTTTAGGGGTTAAACAATTTATTATAGTTGCGGCGGGGTCCGGGAGCGGCGGTTTAGAGGTTAAACAATTTATTTATTTGCGGCGGGGTCCGGGATCGGAAGGATAGGGGTTAATAACTTTATGTAGGTGGTGGCGGTATAGGGGGCGGAAGATTAGGGGTTAATAGGTATACTGTAGGTAGCGGCGTGGTCCGGGTGCGGCAGTTCAGGGGTTAATAAGTTTATTAGAGTTGCGGCGGTGTAGGGGGGGGCAAATTAGGGGTTAATAAATGTAATGTAGGTAGTGGCAGGGTCCGGGAGCGGCGGTTTAGGGATTAATAAGTTTAATGTAGGCGGCAGCAGTGTAGGGGGGCCAGATTAGGGGTGTTTAGACTCGGGGTACATCTTAGGGTGTTAGGTACAGACATTTCCCATAGGAATCAATGGAATATCGGGCAGCAGCGAACATGATCTTTCGCTGCTGTCAGACTCCCATTGATTCCAGGGCGGCGGATTGAAAACCAGGTAAGCTGGCCCGGAATAGTGGCAAGCGTACCTGCTAGTTCTTTCATAACTAGCAAAAGTAGTCAGATTGTGCCGAACTTGCGTTCAGAACATCTGCAGTGACGTAAGCATCGATCTGTGTCCGGCGGATCGTATGGTTACGTCACTAGATTCTACTTTTGCCGGGCTGTAGGGCTTGATAACTACAGCGAATCAGCCTCGCCACAAATACGCTGCGGAATTCCAGCGTATTTGCGGTTGACGGCTTGATAACTAGAGGCCATAGAATCGGCCTTTAGGTTGTTACCATTAAACAGATAATTCTATGTAGACAAAAGTTTGCCAATGGGCTGTGCAGTGTAGTGTTCCATCTCTGAGAAGTTTAGTACGTTTTTGCACTGGTTGTTGGCAGTAAGAACAGGATCAGATAAAATTATACATTATTTGGATGATTTTATGGTGGTTGGCACAGCAGAGTCCAATTTGTGTAAGAAATTGAAAGAAGCTTTGTTGAGTATGTTAAAGGAGTGCCAGTAGTAGCAGAGAAGTCTGATTTTTTTTGCGCGAGATTGACGTTTCTAGGTATAGTAATTGACTCTGTGAAGGAGCAATGCGAGTTACCAGAAGAAAAAATAGAAAAGGCAAGACAACTAATAAGAGGAATGTTATGGAGAAAGAAGGTGACACTTACAGAGATGCAGCCATTGTTGGGGGGAGCAGTTTTGGAGGTTACGGTAACAAGTGGTCGATATACCACTAGCGTGGCAAGTGAAGTGCTGCACAGGCTGGTTTGCATCACAAAGAAAGATACTGCGGAAGGGATCCATATGTGGAAGGTACCCGTAGGGATATTGTTCAAGTGAAGGTAAGCCGTGCAGTGGAAAGTCTTGCACGTAGTGGTTACCCAAATAACGTCTAGCAAAGAGGAAAAATGGCATTGAGTTACTGTCTATAAATTGACTCTTTAAAGTATAACGCAGTCAGGTACTGGACAAACATCTGCACTTAAGAGGATAAAGGACAGTATTTCTTTTCACCCTTAACCGGAGCGTGTTATTAACACTAAGTGCCCGGATCTACAGGTGGACTTTTGAATAGCCGGCTCATACATTTGCTAGCATGCTAATATATCTTTGGGTCAAAATTGTTTATTTTCCTGTGTGTACTGAACCATCATCTGCTCTTGTTTATGGCTTTGTATTTTTAATAAATCTATATATGTTTAAGCACACTTGATGAAGGTATTACTGTTGCATTTATAGTGTGGTTTAATATCCGGTGCGGCCTTTGTTCTACTTTGGTTCATTTGATTTATATGAGCTCTATCTATTAAGTAGTATATATATATATATATATATATATATATATATATATATATATATATATATATATATATATAAAATAGATATATCTGTTGTTATGATATCCAGGGGGCGCTAAACGAAATGCAAAGATTAGTAAGCTGGCTAATGTGTTTAGTTAAACATAAATTATATACTAATTGTATTTGTACTGATCTACTAAGTAATCTCAGAATATATATCATAGAGTTTAAAATATACAACACAAAATGTGAAATCACCTCACATACACAAGACAATGAAACAACTAAAATGCATATATCTGTGTATATCTATTGAGAATGTCCAGACCTAAGTCAAAAAATGGTAATAATATGGTGTCTATTTGTGACACTGATACCAGATAGTAGTCCAATATTCAAATTTCACCATGTAGTGTATCCCTTTCTAGGGGGTGTTGGATTGCTGGGGCTGCTTTCCTCCTTAGGACCTCTTTTGGCAACAAATTAACTTTCTGTGTAGAAAACACAAACACCGGAGGGTGCCTCTTAGTGTGATTTAGTGTGATACAGTATGGATATCAGCCAACAGTAGATTAGATATCAGTATACTCACAAGTGAGGCAGCACCAATGTGCTCAGTAACGCAGACTGGGATATTTTAGAGTCCCAGCTCACTGATCCAAACAGTCGGGCCGGTATCTCTCCAAACTTCCCTTCAGACTCAGACTCGTGCTTGTGGTGGTAAAAGGTTTTATTAAAACAATTTAAAAACAGTTATTTGAAACCAGGGGGTTAACAGTCCCCTTAAGACAATTGCAACGTGTTTCTCAGCTATAAACCCGCTGTTTCCTCAGGCATATGTCTAACTGATAGAAGCACGGTCCTTTAATACAAACTCTCAACCTATCGTCGTGAGCCATTCTACTCACACCCACTTCTACCGCATTTGTTACAAATCATTGTGGCGATTAGCTGTTACTTCCTATATAACATGTGTTGCAATATATATCTTATCCAACCTAACTTCATAATCACATTCTTTACAATTATTACATACTTTCACCTAGATTACGAGTTTTGCATTAGAGGTTGTGCGGTGCTTATGAGCAGTTTTCCCTCACCGTTCACTTACCTACATCGCTGGTATTACGGGTTTTTACAAACCCGTCGTTAAAGGACTAGAAGTGACCTTTGAGCAAAATTTTGCTCATTACCGCACTCCAATACCAGCGCTGCTTAAGTCAGCAGTGAGCTGGTGTAACGTGCTCGTGCACGATTTTCCCATAGGAATCAACTGGGAGAGCCGGCTGAAAAAAAGTCTAACGCCTGCCAAAATGCAGTGTAAAACTCCTTAACGCAGCCCCATTGATTCCTATGGGGAAATAAAATTTATGTCTACACCTAACACCCTAACATGAACCCCGAGTCTAAACACCCCTAATCTTATACTTATTAACCCCTAATCTGCCGCCCCTGACATCGCCAACACCTACATTATAATTATTAACCCTTAATATGCCGCTCCGGACACCGCCGCCACCTACATTATACTGATGAACCCCTAATCTGCTGCCCCCAACATCGCCGACACCTACATTATATTTATTATCCCCTAATCTGCCGCCCCCAATGTCGCCGCAACTATAATAAACATATTAACCCCTAAACCGCCACACTCCCGCCTCGCAAACATTAGTTAAATATTATTAACCCCTAATCTGCCGGCCCTAACATCGTCGCCACCTACCTACATTTATTAACCCCTAATCTGCCGCCCCCAATGTCGCCGCCACTATACTAAATGTATTAACCCCTAAACCTAAGTCTAACCCTAACACCCCCTAACTTAAATATAATTACAATAAATCTAAATAAATATTCCTATCATTAACTAAATTATTCCTATTTAAAACTAAATACTTACCTATAAAATAAACCCTAAGCTAGCTACATTATAACTAATAGCTTAGGGTTTATTTTTATTTTACAGGCAAGTTTGTATTTATTTTAAATAGGTAGAATAGGTATTAAATAGTTATTAACTATTTAATAACTACCTAGCTAAAATAAATACAAATTTACCTGTAAAATAAAACCTAACCTAAGTTACACTAACACCTAACACTACAATATAATTAAATAAATTACATAAATTAAAAACAATTAAATAAATTAAATTAAATTATCTAAAGTACAAAAGTACTAAAGTACAAAAAACCCTAAACACTAAATTACAGAAAATAATAAACAAATTACAGAAATTTAAACTAATTACACCTAATATAATAGCCCTATTAAAATAAAAAAGCCCGGGGGGGGGGGGGCGGAGCTAGCAGCCGAAGCAGCAAGATGTGGTCTAACAGAGCTCCTGCTGCTGGATTAAATAAATAACCATATTATGTTTGACAAGGAGCCTTACATCACACTATCTCTCTTGATAATGTCCTAGTATTCTGGGCGAACGCTGAAACTCACAGGAATAGGATATTTGTCCCTGCAACAGCTCAATTAACCTTTGGGCCTGAAGAACCAGCTATATGGGATAAGCCGCCATCTTTGGAGACATACATACTTTATAGCTACTATTGGTGGTATTTCTCTATATTTGCTGCCACACATGCATCAGACTCATAATGGAGGACTTAACCTATACAGTGATGACCCTTCTGACGGAGCTTGAGGGAAAAATCACCCACCAATTCAATTGTCTGTCCCAGCTTGTGCGGTCATCACCCACGTGGGACAACGACATTACAATTGTGAGTGCCGGAGGACCGGAGGCATGTGTAGATCTAGCTGATCAGAAACAAGCTAAAGAACTAATGGGAAAATGTGCCGGCAGCTTAGTTACACATGAGTTCCTTTCAGATGGAACACCTCTCCAGCTACTTACCTTCTGTAAGGAGGATGCGGCCGACCTCCGGGAGGTGCAGCCAGTGGAGGGAGAGAGCCTAGGTGAGAGTGGGAGGTGGATGATGTCTTCATCCCTTCATGTGCAGAGCAGTTCACCGGGAGCAGTTCTTCATCAGCGTACCTCCGGGAAACCGCAGAGAGAACCGGCTTGGGTTGTAATGCTGAGAGTGCTGCTGAAGCTGGATCCCTGCTCTATATCTCTCTCATACCCGGATATAAGCTCACTAAGCCAGAGCCTTTTGCAGAGGGGAACTATGCTGCGACTTGGCAATGTATTATCCTTAAAAACTTATTTCCACTCCACACTTGCACTACGGGACTTGACTGCTAAAAGGGGAATCGGGTAATTGCAGGCTATCTACACCTAGACTCATTTAGAGACAATCTATTTCTGCTATTAGCATGTCTATCATTACTCAGGACGTTGTTTATACCTAAAAGTGTCTTAGAAATAGCTATGGCACTAAAGTGTCTACATTTCTTTGTAGGATAGCTGGGATCATTACTAGTGTTTTTTTGTTATGCAGTATGCTAATTAGTCTGCTCATATAACATTGAAATTTAGTATATATGTGGAGCCACTAGCTCTTTTATTATTGCTGTACCCTTATATCTTAATACCCTTGTTCCTGTATTGTTTCACAACGAGGAGGCACTTATTTGTATACTAGCTTATCTCTCTTTAACAGTGTCTATCTACCAGTGTTAAACTTCCTAGAGTCACGGCTGTTTATAGTCTGTAACTGTACATATAACTAGACTTGGGCAGCTTCGAAAAATTTGTTTCGGTTCGGATCGATTCGGATCGATTCGAAATTTGGTTCGGATCTATTCAAATTCGGAAAAATTTGAATGAATTCATTTCGGATTCATTCGGATTCTTTCAGATTCGGAAAAAATTCGGTTTGGTTCGATTCGGTTTGATTAGATTCGGTTCGAATCGATTCAGAAGTTCAGAATTTTGGTAAGTGTTAGGTGGGATGTGCTGTGTATTACACTAGTATTATGTACGGTATATTAGGTTTAACCCATAGCAGAGTGATAAAACCTAATATACTGTACAATACTAGTGTAATACACGGTCATCCGAATCTACCGAATACATCCAAATCGATTCGGATGTATTTGAATAGATTCGGATGTATTCGATTTGATTCGGATTTATTCGGTAGATTCAGCAGTATTTTAATTCGGAAATTCGAATCGATCCAAATCTCTGAATTTTCCGAATTTCTGAATCGATCTGAAACGAATCGCACATGTCTACATATAACCTTATAATTCAGTGTATACATAGAGACGCTAGCACTAATGGTATTGCGGTATCCTTATATATTGCTATCCTTGTTCTTATGATATTTCACAATGGGGAAGCAGTTTCTTGTATTATTTAATAGGTACATTACTATTCCTCTCTATATCAAGCTAAGAAGTATTTATTTCTTTTTCGTAGTTTAGTGGTTTATAGGCTATAGACATATCTTTTTATCTTGTAGACATATCATAATGGAAGTGGGCAGTAGCCTACTATGAACGTTAAATTTATCACTAGTGATTGCCTCTCTATTAATATAGCACACCCACCCTTGGGTATAGGGCCCATACCTAAAGGGTAACATCAATTTTTGTAAATATCCCATGATATTGGCGTGTATATGCTATACAGGGAGTGCAGAATTATTAGGCAAATGAGTATTTTGACCACATCATCCTCTTTATGCATGTTGTCTTACTCCAAGCTGTATAGGCTCGAAAGCCTACTACCAATTAAGCATATTAGGTGATTTGCATCTCTGTAATGAGAAGGGGTGTGGTCTAATGACATCAACACCCTATATCAGGTGTGCATAATTATTAGGCAACTTCCTTTCCTTTGGCAAAATGGGTCAAAAGAAGGACTTGACAGGCTCAGAAAAGTCAAAAATAGTGATATATCTTGCAGAGGGATGCAGCACTCTTAAAATTGCAAAGCTTCTGAAGCGTGATCATTGAACAATCAAGCGTTTCATTCAAAATAGTCAACAGGGTCGCAAGAAGCGTGTGGAAAAACCAAGGCGCAAAATAACTGCCCATGAACTGAGAAAAGTCAAGCGTGCAGCTGCCAAGATGCCACTTGCCACCAGTTTGGCCATATTTCAGAGCTGCAACATCACTGGAGTGCCCAAAAGCACAAGGTGTGCAATACTCAGAGACATGGCCAAGGTAAGAAAGGCTGAAAGACGACCACCCCTGAACAAGACACACAAGCTGAAACGTCAAGACTGGGCCAAGAAATATCTCAAGACTGATATTTCTAAGGTTTTATGGACTGATGAAATTAGAGTGAGTCTTGACGGGCCAGATGGATGGGCCCGTGGCTGGATTGGTAAAGGGCAGAGAGCTCCAGTCCGACACAGACGCCAGCAAGGTGGAGGTGGAGTACTGGTTTGGGCTGGTATCATCAAAGATGAGCTTGTGGGGCCTTTTCGGGTTGAGGATGGAGTCAAGCTCAACTCCCAGTCCTACTGCCAGTTTCTGGAAGACACCTTCTTCAAGCAGTGGTACAGGAAGAAGTCTGCATCCTTCAAGAAAAACATGATTTTCATGCAGGACAATGCTCCATCACACGCGTCCAAGTACTCCACAGCGTGGCTGGCAAGAAAGGGTATAAAAGAAGAAAATCTAATGACATGGCCTCCTTGTTCACCTGATCTGAACCCCATTGAGAACCTGTGGTCCATCATCAAATGTGAGATTTACAAGGAGGGAAAACAGTACACCTCTCTGAACAGTGTCTGGGAGGCTGTGGCTGCTGCTGCACACAATGTTGATGGTGAACAGATCAAAACACTGACAGAATCCATGGATGGCAGGCTTTTGAGTGTCCTTGCAAAGAAAAGTGGCTATATTGGTCACTGATTTGTTTTTGTTTTGTTTTTGAATGTCAGAAATGTATATTTGTGAATGTTGAGATGTTATATTGGTTTCACTGGTAAAAATAAATAATTGAAATGGGTATATATTTGTTTTTTGTTAAGTTGCCTAATAATTATGCACAGTAATAGTCACCTGCACACACAGATATCCCCCTAAAATAGCTATAACTAAAAACAAACTAAAAACTACTTCCAAAACTATTCAGCTTTGATATTAATGAGTTTTTTGGGTTCATTGAGAACATGGTTGTTGTTCAATAATAAAATTAATCCTCAAAAATACAACTTGCCTAATAATTCTGCACTCCCTGTA
Source organism: Bombina bombina (assembly GCF_027579735.1). Classification (NCBI taxonomy): domain Eukaryota; kingdom Metazoa; phylum Chordata; class Amphibia; order Anura; family Bombinatoridae; genus Bombina; species Bombina bombina. Next base: position 382,591,774 of record NC_069503.1, read on the forward strand.
CTATTGTATACCTGTATAAAACGGATCTGACTGTTGCTACATAGCCTTTATTTTAGATTTGGGTTGGTCACAGCAGTATAATTTAAAGAGACTCTTATGTGTTGTCCCTATATAAAATGGGTCTTATGGTAATTTGTACCCCTCCCCCCTCCATTTTTCAACTTAAAGTGGCACTTTTCCGCTGCTACATACAGTATTCCGAAGTTGTAAATCTTTTTTTCATACGCCTATTTAGTTATTTCATATTTATATATTTACACTATGCAGGGGGTGACTCTATATTCCCAGTGGTAAGGCAGGGATATTTAGAGAGTGGCTTTGGTCCGCTATTCCAAATTATTTTCTGACATAAATCTAGTGTTTTAAGCTTATATAAACTTAAATGTTTTGATGTCATAATAAAAATTGTGCAGTAGTGAGCTCAGGCTACATTTATCTCATATGCTACCCTATACTACGGACTGAAAATTTAAAGATCTTATTGCAATGCGAGAAGTCATTACAGCATATACTATTTTAAAATTCTTCCATTGCGCTTAGCAGTTGAGAATTTTTCTTAAATTTTTCACTGGTCCAAGATAGACCATTTTCAACATTTTACTCCCTTTAGATAACATATAGGGTTAAATGAGTCCAGGAGTGGCTTATCACAATAGGAGAGGGAGATGCTTTCAAACATAAAATGCGGTTCCAGGTTAGATTGTTACACTCTATTATGTGAGCTCACCCTAGATTTTCTTAGGAAATATTTCTAATTTTCATGTGACTATATAAGTCACAGGAGCACTCATTAACATTATCATAATCTAAGTGAATGTTTATGAATACCTATTGTAACATGTTTTGTTTGTCTTATTTTGAAGTTGTCATGATAAAAACCTCAATAAAAATTATTTGAAAGAAAAAATAAAAAAGCCCCCCCCAAAATAAAAAAAAACCTAGCCTAAACTAAACTACCAATAGCCCTTTAAAGGGCCTTTTGTGGGGCATTGCCCCAAAGTAATCAGCTCTTTTACCTGTAAAAAAAAAATACAAACAACCCCCCCAACAGTAAAACATACCACCCACACAACCAACCCCCCAAATAAAATACTATCTAAAAAAACCTTTGGATGGGCATTGCCCTTAAAAGGGCAGTTAGCTCTTTTGCCACCCAAACCCTAATCTACAAAATAAAACCCACCCAATACACCCTTAAAAAAACCTAACACTAACCCCCTGAAGATCGACTTACCGGGAGACGTCTTCATCCAAGCCGAAGTGGTCCTCCAGACGGGCAGAAGTCTTCATCCAAGCCGGGCAGAAGTGGTCCTCCAGACGGGCAGAAGTCTTCATCCAGGCGGCATCTTCTATCTTCATCCATCCGGCGCGGAGCAGGTCCACCTTCAAGACATACAACGCAGAGCATCCTCTTCATCCGACGACTAACACAGAATGAAGGTATCTTTAAGTGACGTCATCCAAGATGGCGTCCCTTAGATTCTGATTGGCTGATAGAATTTTCGGAATCCTTTTAAGGGCAATGCCCATCCAAATGCCCTTTTCAGGGCAATGGGGAGCAGCCAATAGAATGCAAGCTCAATCTGATTGGCTGATCCAATCAGCCAATTGGATTGAACTTGAATCTGATTGGCTGATTCCATCAGCCAATCAGAATTTTCCTACCTTAATTCCGATTGGCTGATAGAATCCTATCAGCCAATCGGAATTTGAGGGACGCCATCTTGGATGACGTCCCATAAAGGAACCTTCATTCTTCAGTTGGACGTCGGAAGAAGAGGATGGATCCGCACTGGAGGTCTTCAAGATGGAGCCGTTCGTCATCGGATGAAGATAGAAGATGCCGCTTGCATCAAGATGGTTGCCGGTCCGGATCTCCTCTTCTTCCCGGATAGGATGAAGACTTTGGAGCCTCTTCTGGACCTCTTCAGCCACCGCTTGATAGAAGACTTCAGCCGGATTATGGATCGCCAGCCCCCGCTTGGGCTTGGATGAAGACTTCGGAGGCTTGGATTAAGACTTCGGAGGACGGATCGGTGAACCTGGCATGGTGAAGATAAGGTAGGAAGATCTTCAGGGGCTTAGTGTTAGGTTTATTTAAGGGGGGTTTGGGTTAGATTAGGGGTATGTGGGTGGTGGGTTGTAATGTTGGGGGGGGTATTGTATGTTTTTTTTTACAGGCAAAAGAACTGAATTATTTGGGGCATGCCCCGCAAATGGCCCTTTTCAGGGCTGGTAAGGTAAAAGAGCTTTGAACTTTTTTAATTTAGAATAGGGTAGGGCATTTTTTTATTTTGGGGGTCTTTGTTATTTTATTAGGGGGCTTAGAGTAGGTGTAATTAGTTTAAAATTGTTGTAATATTTTTCTAATGTTTGTAAATATTTTTTTATTTTTTGTAACTTAGTTCTTTTTTATTTTTTGTACTTTAGTTAGTTTATTTAATTGTAGTTATTTGTAGGTATTGTATTTAATTAATTTATTGATAGTGTAGTGTTAGGTTTAATTGTAACTTAGGTTAGGATTTATTTTACAGGTAATTTTGTAATTATTTTAACTATTTTAGCTATTAAATAGTTCTTAACTATTTAATAGCTATTGTACCTGGTTAAAATAAATACAAAGTTGCCTGTAAAATAAATATTAATCCTAAAATAGCTACAATATAATTATTTGTTATATTGCAGCTATATTAGGGTTTATTTTACAGGTAAGTATTTAGCTTTAAATAGGAATAATTTATTTAATAAGAGTTAATTTATTTTGTTAGATTTAAATTATATTTAATTTAGGGGGTGTTAGTGTTAGGGTTAGACTTAGCTTTAGGGGTTAATCCATTTATTAGAGTAGCAGCGAGATCCGGTCGGCAGATTAGGGGTTAATAATTGAAGTTAGATGTGTCGGCGATGTTAGGGAGGGCAGATTAGGGGTTAATACTATTTCTTATAGGGTTATTGAGGCGGGAGTGAGGCGGATTAGGGGTTAATACATTTATTATAGTAGCGGTGAGGTCCGTTCGGCAGATTAGGGGTTAATAAGTGTAGGTAGGTGGAGGCGACGTTGGGGGCGGCAGATTAGGGGTTAATAAATATTATGTAGGTGTCAGCGGTATAAGGGGCAGCAGATTAGGGGTACATAGGGATAACGTAGGTGGCAGCGGTGTGCGGTCGGCAGATTAGGGGTTAAAATTTTTTAATAGAGTGGCAGCGATGTGGGGGGGCCTCGGTTTAGGGGTGCATAGGTAGTTTATGGGTGTTAGTGTACTTTAGAGCACAGTAGTTAAGAGCTTTATAAACCGGCGTTAGCCCAAAAAGCTCTTAACTACTGACTTTTTTCTGCGGCTGGAGTTTTGTCGTTAGATTTCTAACGCTCACTTCAGCCACGACTCTAAATACCGGCGTTAGAAAGATCCCATTGAAAAGATAGGATACGCAATTGACGTAAGGGGATCTGCGGTATGGAAAAGTCGCGGCTGCAAAGTGAGCGTTAGACCCTTTCCTAACTGACTCTAAATACCAGCGGTAGCCCAAAACCAGCGTTAGGAGCCTCTAACGCTGGTTTTGACGGCTAACGTCAAACTCTAAATCTAGCCGTTTTTGTTTTCTAAAATCTAAATTAAATGTTTTTAATTGTTCAATCCTCTTTACTACTTTATACTTTACTAATAGTGAGTGATCTTGCGTATACTGATATTTGTACAGTTATTAATCAAAAGATATCTCGGTTAGCGTGTCCTTAGTGCTGCTCTAACAGGGACATGCTAAAGTCTGTATTTAAGGGTGGGGTTTCCCTTATTATCCAATCATATCACTCCACTAAATTTAAAAAAAAGGCGTTTCGCTATTAGCCTATCACAGTTTCAACTAACTGATGATATGTCATAAATACAGTCTCAGTTTTGATGCCAGAACAATTCTAGGATATTGTAAAACTTGCAATGCATTATATAAGTAGTGATGTCGCGAACCTAAAAATTTGGGTTCGCGAACAGAGAACTCGAACTTCCACAAAAGTTTGCGAACCGGCGAACCGGGCGAACCGCCATAGACTTCAATAGGCAGACGAATTTTAAAACCCACAGGGACTCTTTCTGGCCACAATAGTGATGGAAAAGTTGTTTCAAGGGCACTAACACCTGGACTGTGGCATGCCGGAGGGGGATCCATGGCAAAACTCCCATGGAAAATTACATAGTTGATGCAGAGTCTGGTTTTAATCCATAAAGGGCATAAATCACCTAACATTCCTAAATTGTTTGGAATAACGTGCTTTAAAACATCAGGTATGATGTTGTATCGATCAGGTAGTGTAAGGGTTACGCCCACTTCACAGTGCGCAGTGTAGGTGATATACCTGCCCTGACCATGCTTTGCAGACCAGGTATCAGTGGTCAGATGGACCCTTGCCCCAACACTGTGTGCCGGACATGCCATTATAGCAGACTTATATGGCTTTGGCGTTGCTTTTTGGTAATTAGAAGGCTGCTAAATGCCACGGCGCACCACACGTGTTTTATGCCCAGCAGTGAAGGGGTTAATTAGGGAGCATGTAGGCACCTTGTAGAGTTAATTTTAGCTTAAGTGTAGTGTAGTAGACAACCCAAAGTATTGATCTAGGCCCATTTTGGTATATTTCATGCCACCATTTCACCGCCAAATGCGATCAAATAAAAAAAAAATGTTCACTTTTTCACAAACTTTAGGTTTCTCACAGAAATTATTTACAAACAACTTATGCAATTATGGCATAAATGGTTGTAAATGCTTCTCTGGGATCCCCTTTGTTCAGAAATAGCAGACTTATATGGCTTTGGCGTTGCTTTTTGGTAATTAGAAGGCTGCTAATTGCCACTGCGCACCACACGTGTTTTATGCCCAGCAGTGAAGGCGTTAATTAGGGAGCATGTAGGGAGCTTTTAGAGTTAATTTTAGCTTAAGTGTAGTGTAGTAGACAACCCAAAGTATTGATATAGGCCCATTTTGGTATATTTCATGCCACCATTTTACCACCAAATGAGATCAAATAAAAAAAAAAATTGTTCACTTTTTCACAAACCTTAGGTTTCTCACAGAAATTATTTACAAACAACTTATGCAATTATGGCATAAATGGTTGTAAATGCTTCTCTGGGATCCTCTTTGTTCAGAAATAGCAGACTTAAATGGTTTTGGCGTTGCTTTTTGGTAATTAGAAGGCTGCTAAATGCCACTGCGCACCACACGTGTTTTATGCCCAGCAGTGAAGGGGTTAATTAGGGAGCATGTAGGCAGCTTGTAGAGTTAATTTTAGCTTAAGTGTAGTGTAGTAGACAACCCAAAGTATTGATCTAGGTCCATTTTGGTATATTTCATGCCACCATTTCACCACCAAATGCGATCAAATAAAAAAAAATTGTTCACTTTTTCACAAACTTTAGGTTTCTCACAGAAATTATTTACAAACAACTTATGCAATTATGGCATAAATGGTTGTAAATGCTTCTCTGGGATCCCCTTTGTTCAGAAATAGCAGACTTATATGGCTTTGGCGTTGCTTTTTGGTAATTAGAAGGCTGCTAAATGCCACTGCGCACCACACATGTTTTATGCCCAGCAGTGAAGGGGTTAATTAGGCAGCATGTACGCAGCTTGTAGAGTTAATTTTAGCTTAAGTGTAGTGTAGTAGACAACCCAAAGTATTGATCTAGGCCCATTTTGGTATATTTCATGCCACCATTTCACCGCCAAATGCGATCAAATAAAAAAAAATTGTTCACTTTTTCACAAACTTTAGGTTTCTCACAGAAATTATTTACAAGCAGTTTGTGCAATTATGGCACAAATGGTTGTAAATGCTTCTCTGGGATCCCCTTTGTTTAGAAATAGCAGACATATATGACTTTGGTGTTGCTTTCTGGTAATTAGAAGGCAGCTAAATGCTGCTGCGCATCACACGTGTATTATGGCTAGCAGTGAAGGGGTTAATTAGGTAGTTTTTAGGGAGCTTGCAGGGTTAATTTTAGCTTTAGTGTAGAGATCAGCCTCCCACCTGACACATCAGACCCCCTGATCCCTCCCAAACAGTTCCCTTCCCTCCCCCACCCCACAATTGTCCCCGCCATCTTAAGTACTGGCAGAAAGTCTGCCAGTACTAAAATAAAAGGTTTTTAATTATTATTTTTTAGCATATTTACATATGCTGTGGTGTAGCATCCCCCCTTAGCCCCCAACCTCCCTGATCCCCCCCAAAACAGCTCTCTAACCCTCCTCATCTGCCTTATTGGCGGCCATCTTGGGTACTGGCAGCTGTTTGCTATTATTTCACAGTCAAAAAAGTTTTTTTTTTTTTAAATGTACACTACTGTTACACCAGATATGAGTGGTGGCACTGGGCAAGTGGGCACAGTATACGCTGTTAGCCAGACACACACGCTGGCAGGCAGGCAACAGCAATTAGATTACACAGGGAAAAAAAAAAAAAGCAGACTGATGTTCTAGCCCTAAAAAGGGCTTTTTGGGGTGCTGTCCTTACAGCAGAGATCAGATGAGACCTTCAGGACTGTAGTGGACACTGAATACACTAGCCTAGCTATCGATTTCCCTATTAAATCAGCAGCAGCTACACTGTCCCTCCTCTCACTAAGAATGCAGCTTCCAAATGAATCTAAAATGGATGCTGTCCAGGAGGGTCTGGGAGGGAGGGTCTGCTGCTGATTGGCTGTAATGTGTATTCTGACTGTGAGGTACAGGGTCAAAGTTTACTCAATGATGACTAATTGGGGGCGGATCGAACATTGCATATGTTCGCCCGCCGAGGCGAACGCGAACATGCTATGTTCGCCGGGAACTATTCGCCGGCGAACAATTCGCGACATCACTATATATAAGCCTTTTCCCTCGCAAAAAATTCTAAAAGTTATACGCTATGTTACTAAGAATGTGCTAACATTAACATCTACAATAATGATTATTATTACTAGCGGGTATTGTTACAAGCTAATTCCTCGTCTGTGTCATTATAAATAGACTGGTGTTATCTATAAATGTTCTTATGTACAACTTCTAATAGATTATATATATATTATCCTAGTGTATGTTATAAAGATATAACCTAATACATCCTATTGTATGTGATAAATATATAATTTTTTGTTGTTGTTGCCAAATAGATATAATTGGCTGTTAGGGGGAGTGTGATCAGTTTAAAAAAAAAAAAACAGTTGCACTTTGATTTATTGACACGGTATGATAAGTTATGCTCATTGATTATCATTGTTATTGTTTATTTTTTCAGATGCAGCATTGAAAGTGTGGGTGGAAGGTCACTCATATGTTTATTAGGCGAGGGCAGCAACATCGAGAGAAGGGGAACACTTCGGTTTCTCGCATAAGGAAGCTAGTATCAGATGGCTAGGAAAAAGGGGTATGAAATGGGACTAGTTAATCGGAACGATACATCAGGCTAGAAGGAGATGGGGGCTCCCTTATATAGGGATTATTCATTTAGGAGGGAATGACATTGGGGCTTTCCTGTTGAGAGAGTTGGAAGAAAAGATAACTGAGGTAATTGGTTGGCTAAAAGTTGCAAGGCCTCAGGTACGGATTGTATGGTCCAACATAATATCCAGGTTATATTGGCGAAACACATAATACAAAAGTGCTGGATGTGCTAAAATAGTGACATAAAATGATAATAAATAAATAGCGCTGTGCTAAACAAACCAAAAGGAAATTCCCGTTGAGAGAGTTGGAAGAAAAGATAGCTGAGGTAATTGGTTGGCTAAAAGTTGCATGGCCTCAGGTACGGATTGTATGGTCCAACATAATATCCAGGTTATATTGGCGAAACACATAATACAAAAGTGCTGGATGTGCCAAAATAGTGACATAAAATGATAATAAATAAATAGCGCTGTGGTAAACAAACCAAAAGGAAATATAAAGAATACAAAGTCCACTTCAGAAAACACCATGTAATGGTCAGACCGTGGATCAAGTCGCTTCCTCTTCATTAACAAACTCCTGTGCAAAACATGAGTCCCAGACTGAAAAAGACAAAAAAGAGAAGAGAGCGTCCAAATGGTGTGCTATCTCCAACCAGGGATTAAATAACAACAAGGGTGAAAACGTAATCACAAATACATTTTTAAGTACTTCAACAGTGCACGAGAAGCAGGCTTGGCAGTTAGAAGTCGACCAGCAGACTTATGACTTTCCTTTAGGTCTTCCAAACCGGCATTCAGACGATTAGTGTGGAGGTTCAAAGAGGTTAAGGTAGCCCAAACCATACACATCCCGTATATATAGCGAAATTCCAAGGTGATATAGATACTCAGAGTGATAGAATGTGAAAAAAAGAAAAGCTTTAATATAAAATCAATTTAAAACAATTTCTTAAAAAGTCTCACAATGCGTTTCTCGGATTTACCGTTTCATCAGGTAACATGACAGGAAAAAAACGTTTTTTATTCCTTTCTGTCTCCACTCTTTTTTTATTCATAACCAATAATTGCACAAATTACTTAATAAAAATATCTGTGACTTGTAACATACATTTATAGCTGAAAAGAGAATTACAGAATAGCCAGAGACCTGTAAATGTTAATAAAATGATTTGTGTGCATAACTCCAAACCATCAAAATGCACCCTAGAAAAATCATCACTGCCTTGTTTTTTTTTTCTTTGTAAGAAGGTGCCAGCCTTGACATAATTCCTGTACTATACACACATTTACTACAGAGACACCTATCATTTCTTTTTCTACCTAAATGTACAGTAAAACAGATACCTAGCCTCTCTCCATACATACCTATATTGCAAAACAGACACACTTAAAGGGACACTGAACCCACATTTTTTTCTTTTGTGATTCAGATAGAGCATGACATTTTAAGCAACTTTCTAATTTACTCCTATTATCAAATTTTCTTCATTCTCTTGGTAGCTTTTTTGAAATGCAAGAATGTAAATCAAGATGCCGGCCCATGTTCTTGCTGATTGGTGGATAAATTAATCCACCAATAAAAAAGTGCTGTCCAGAGTACTGAACTAATAAAAAAGCTTAGTTGTCTTCTTTTATAAATAAAGATAACAAGAGAATGAAGAAAAATTGATAATAGGAGTAAATTAGAAAGTTGCTTAAAATTGCATGCTCTATCTGAACCACGAAATATTTTTTTTTTTGGGTTCAGTGTCCCTTTAACTCACAGTACATATGAAATGACTTGCTAGTTAGTTTAGGATTTAACTTTCCCCAAAACTGCCCTCCATACAAAAAAAACCCCAAAAGTATAATGTAAAAGAGTTTTAGAATCCTTTTTGTAACACCACAGATAAACACTAAGATTGGGGGACTGGGGAGCGCTTCCTAAGTTTAAACTGTCTCAAAAATTGTACATGCTTCCTTCATAAAGGGACAAATCTCCAGCGGCTAGATTACGAGTTGTGCGTTATGCGTGAAAAAGCCTCCTAACTCTGCTTTTTCCCTACCGCTGGTATTATGAGTTTACGTAATGCCACAAAAATATCCATCTCCTCTCAAATCATTAACGTAAACCCAGACCCAGTAGTTAATCATATACCGCTAACAAAAACATCCACAAATCACTTCAAAAACATTACACAAAGTACACTTACACTCATACAAACACTACACAATATTTATCTTTCAGATTTTAAATTTTCATGTCAAAATACAACGGATCAAAGTTACGAGATCTCAAGTGTTTGAAAAAAAAACCCCACACAAATCCATTTTCCATTGACTTACATAGACAGACGGGAACATACACTCATATAGCTACATCTAGCTACAAATATTATATACACAATATATACCTACACAATGAGATACATACAAACAATATACAGCGCATTACCTACACAAAACAGATTTTTATTTGGAAATAGACACGATTTAGCTACTTTTTCACACAAGAACATGACTTCACTCACTTTACGCTCAAAACAAGTGTTGGATTTTATTTCTCAACAAATTTTTCTTCTCCATTGACTTCTATGAGGAAGACGTGCTCATGCACACGACAGGCAGATTTACCTAACGCACGTAAAATGCGTAGACAAGAAAACTCGTAATACCAGCGTTACAATTGTGAAACTAACTCATTCTTTCTTGCGTTAGTCCCGCTATGACAAATAGATCAAGAAATTACCATTTCCCTATGGTCTTATGGCTTTTACTTGTGTGAACATCACTACAACATCAAATTGTTATATAAATTTACATTACATCAACTACAAATCACCATCACCAATACGAAATCGGTTTGAAAAATTACATCATAGTTAAACGGACAAAAAAATTATTTTTACATTTAATTATTCAATTCATATGCTTGCATGAACAGCATATCTATATAGGCTCAACACATGATCATTAATGGATGCACATACATGACTTTTGTCATTGATCCATACATGTGCATTGATATTATGGGGAAAAAACACATATAAACAATGCACACATTTACCTCATACAACTACATTGGAAGGTTGCTTAACATTAGATTCTCTCTATGAATCATGAAACATAAAATATGGATTTACTGTCCCTTTAACATCCCGATTCACTCATAACTCATTAGGAATTACGTATAATAAGAACCGATCATTAGAAAATATTACAGCTTTCACTTTTATGGGAAGGAACAACAATGCTATACTGCTTTATATAAGTCAGCATATGTGGGAGAGAATCACCATACATACATAGTTGTACATAACACGCATCACACAACAGCAAAGCACACATTTATATTTTTAATCAGCACACAAGAAGAATGTTTTAAAATACAACACAATGAAGATTTGCTAACTAGACAGGCAGGTTGCAAATATGATGACGTCATTATAATCTTCAACCATACAGATTACAGCATTAGGACTGTCCCGCCCTTTTTAAAAGTTTCTCACTCAATACTACAATATTACATATACGTAAACGAGAGTTTGGAAGATCTTCATTATTATTGCGATTTTAATGGTACGTGTACAATATTGACATCTCTCAAATCACTTATATATACAATATTATAGATGTCAGCCGGAAGATCTTCATTGTTATTGCGATTACAATGGGACGTGTACAATATTGACATCTCGCAAATCACTTATATATACAATATTACAGATGTCACCTGTTACTTTATCGTTTTTAAACAATATTGCAGCAACATTGATCGATCAGATTCTATGCCATGTCTGTGCACACATTATACAGAAGTATGCGCTTTCATTCATGTTAGCCTGGACGTGTGCTTTTTACTATAAGATTGCGTTTAATAAGTATTTATTACGCATATGAACAAACATTACGAAGATGCACTGTATATGTTAGATTTTACACTTTCACATTACGATTCATTGAGGGAAAACAAAATTTCAGCAAACACCTAAAAAAATGCCTACTTTGAAAGCATTCGTGCCGCTCACATACAATCAAGTGGATACAATCAGCAATCATTACAAACACGCTACCATTGGACATATTGCACTATAAATCCCCCAAACAACATGGCCAAAGCGTCCCTTGTGATCAACATTGTATCAAATCGCTTTTGTGTTTTTGCATACCTTGTTACTCCTTGTCTGTTTGCTCTGCTGTTTGGCTTTGTGCTGATTAGCTTGGCAAATATGGATAAGCCGCAGTTAGTTGCTGCTGGTGCTGTTGCACAAGTGGTGTACAATAGAATCAGACGGGCTCGGCATCTCCAAGAGAGACGTAGGGCTCGTCTGGTTCGAGGTCCTCCTGTTCACAGGGTGAGGCCCACCTTGGATAACATGAGAGACTTCGAGGTTTATGACAAGTATAGGCTCAATTGCGAACAACTCATTAGCCTTTACGATGTTCTTAGACCTCATATGGAGCCACGTAGACGTATGCAGACTGCAGTCCCTGGCATCATCAAGATGCTAAGTTGCATACACGTCCTGGCCTCCGGAAGTTTTTAATCCGGAGAGGGGTACATGCATGGGCTGTCTCAGGGTACCTTCTCTGTGTTTTTTGAGTATTTTTTTATAATGTTTCATAAAAAATACTATTTATTATAAAAACAGATTAAAACCAATGTATAAAAGAGTGGACTAGGGGTATTCTAATCTTCCCCTTGCCATTTCCTCAGGCATATTATTCACCTTACTGTTGTCCCTGCTTTAAATACCTACTGCCTAACACCAACTAACACTAGCCTCCCTTCAGGGGGGTGTGCTTACTAATTAATATCAAACACCTGATTGTTCCAGTAACAATGCTCGAGTCCTAGATTACTGTATCTTATTTGTTGGTGGATGTTCATAGCTTATATATAGTATAGGTGTATTGTGGATGCTTCTTGTAGTTGAGAAATCTGGGCGGTCAATTGGAGTTTGATTGACAGATTGGGTGCCAGAGTGTCACAACTAATGTTATGAACTGTGGAAGTGTTGGAGATGGTTGTTGATTAGGGGTTATTATTTATCATCTTTTTTCTTTGATTGATTATGTGGGAATGTCAGATAGGTGAATATATAAACATGTCTCAATAGAGAATAGAGTCGAGCGGATGCTATTGGAAAGGAACACATCTATATTTTTAAGCGTATAGATATATTTTCTATGGCGTGGAGCTAACATATGGGCCAATCTAATTGTGATGTAGGCTGGATAGTGACGTTGAGAGTTGTGGAGAGACCTGTTTTTGTAGGTTGTTTGCACCCATTTATTAATATACAAAGTGGGCGGATTTTAGAGTCCTTTAACATTGACAGTCGAGTTGGGCTGGCACTAGTAGAGGGGAACACACCTCCAATTTGATAGGCTATGACTCACTTCCCACAGCGGAGAGCGAACCCATGGGCCAATCAGTGTATAGTGCATGGGCCAATCAGTGTATAGCACATTTAAAATACGGTAACAAACTATAACGGATATATTCAAACCAGATAGTTTTATGGTATTTAATACAACAGAAAAACAATTCAGTACAATTCCAAATAATTAAATATATACATATGTCTGCGAAAAGGAACCGATTGACTGTATATTCAGAGGTAAGATCAGGCGATATAAGCCTATAGGTAATCAGCACAAAAATGTCTAACAAGAAAAGTAAAAATAAAAACAAGTAAGAAAGATAAAGCTCATTTAGCGTTCAATGGCCGCAACAAAACCTCTTGTGCACAAATCATTTTGGTGCTAAATGTGAGACCAATATATTTGTTGGAAGATAAACCGGTTCAACTGGTACATATATATATATATATATATATACATATATAAATTTTCTCTTTAAAAAAACCTATGAGGCTGCAAGTTCTTGTGAGATAATAAAATCCATTAGTCAGCTTTTTATATATAAAAAACATCATTGATGGGGTTGACATCATGTGATATAAAGTTGAGACAAAAGGATACAAAAATGTGAAACTTTTACTAATGTATTGTATATTATTTGAATCGTGTCTAACCATCGTTGTGTCTTGATGTATATGAATTGATGGTTGTATATATTTATAAGATAATGTAATGGAATATGTAGATATATACATGTATATATATTCTGTGTCAATATAGGAAATACACATGCTTGGCAACTATGTAGTTTAAACTGGAATCAGATATTAATTAGTAAGCATGCCCCACTGAAGGGAGGCTAGTGTTAGTTGGTGTTAGGCAGTAGGTATTTAAAGCAGGGACAACAGTAAGGTGAATAATATGCCTGAGGAAACGGCTTGTTATGCCAAGAAACACGTTGAATTTCTAGGGGAAGATTAGAATACCCCTAGTCCACTCTTTTATACATTGTTTTTAATCTGTTTTTATAATAAATAGTATTTTTATTAAACTTTTTTTGAGTGGATACACCTATCTTTGCCTGCTTTAATGGTTATTTTTTTGGGAGCCTGACTAACAAGACATTGCTTCACTTGTATACTACACATTGAGGAAAAGCCTCCTTGTGGTGAGCTGACACAGCTTGTTTCTACCAGCACATTGGTGTGCTAATCTAGCATGTGAGTACCCATTTGGCACCTTTATAAAGTAAATACAAATTATACTCTGAGTGATCTGCACAATTGGTGCTTGTTTTGTGCTTCATCTTTCCACTGCAGTAGACAAGTAATTTCCTCTGTGGGTGATCTGCCACACCTGTTAAATCTGCAGCCTGTTCCTACAAGCACATTGGTGTGCTACATGAACATGTGAGTACCCACTTGGCTCTTAATATACTGTGGTTTTGTAAAAGCTTGATGATACCACACATGAGGCGCCCCTCTGTTCTGTTTTATTTTTTATAATGTTCAAAACCAGTTGTGTTTGTGTAATGTGCAGCTCTAGGATTTCTTTTTCTTTTAGCAAATGTCTGGTTTATGCGATATATGCATATGTAGCATGTCTTAGCTTAAATGGGCAGCTCTAGGATGCAATTTAACCATTTAAATCTCTTTTAGCAAATGTCTGGTTTATGTGAAATACGCATATGTAGCATGTCCTAGCTTAAATGGGCATTTAGAGAATGTGCTTTAACTATTTAATTGTCTCCGAAAATGTCTAGTTTTAGCTCCAAACAGATATGTAGCATGTCTTAGCTTAAATGGGCAGCTCTAGGATGCAATTTAACCATTTTTTTTTTCTTTTAGCAAATGTCTGATTTATGCGAAATACGCATATGTAGCATGTCTCAGCTTAAATGGGCAGATAGAGAATCGCTTTAACCATGTAATTGTCTCTTTCCGCAAATGTCTAGTTTTAGCTCCAAAAAGATATGTAGCATGTCTTAGCTTAAATGGGCAGCTCTAGGATGCAATTTAACGATTTCTTTTTCTTTTAGCAAATGTCTGGTTTATGCAAAATATGCATATGTAGCATGTCCTAGCTTAAATGGAAAGATAGAGAATGCGATTTAACCATATAATTGTTTTTCTGAAAATGTTTATTTGGGATTTTCGTGTACACAAATGATTTGTATTTTAATATATTAATTTTAACAATATTTTTAATATTTGTCATTTTGTTATATTCATTATTTATAGGTGATTCGGGTTACATGAGCCGGCCTTGGGTCATTACGCCATTACGTAACCCCACGGACGAGGCCCAGGAGCACTACAATCGGGCGCACAAGCGGACTAGGGCTGTAGTGGAGAGGATGTTTGGGCTCCTCAAAATGAGACTAAGATGCCTGGACAGGTCTGGAGGAGCCCTCCAATACAGCCCTAGTAAGGTGGCGAAGATCGTTATAGCCTGCAGCGTCCTGCATAACATTGCTCAGCAGGCTGGGATGCTGCAGGCCGTCCAGGCACCCCGAGACCTCCTCCAAGATGAGGTGGATGACCCTGTTCTAGAGGGGCCATTCCAGGATGAGGGGCTCAATGTCAGAGCAAACATCATCAACCGCCACTTCAGATGGTAAATACTAGAAGTTATATAGGAGCATTGCGAATATGTGTGAATTTAAGGGAAATGAGAAGTAGAGAATTGTTCAAACATGTTAGGATTGTTTAGCAAATGATTTTAAAAAAAAGATAATTAATTATTATTATTATTATTATTATAGGTAATTTATACATCAGAAGATTCTGGCATTGGGTCCTGTAATGACTTTGCCACCTGGTTTTCAAAGACAACATCAGATGGTAAGTATAAACAATGTATGGACTATGGGTGGGGGGAATTTTGCACAATCAGTCATCATATGGCATACATTTTAAAATGTAGTATTTAGTCTACACATTACTAGATTTTTGAATACTCAGAAAGGGATCCTCTAACAATACTATATGCTTCCAAGTCATATTCAAAGTCATACATCAGAGGTTAGGACTGCACAATGTATGAATCATCTTCACACTTGATTGATAGAACATAACACAAGATGCTACACATGCTTAGTAAGCTAGTGATATACATAGTTTTAGAAATAGGGAGGGGATGCAGAACTAAGTCACACACTTCTATTAATTAATTGATTTACACTTTTTCTGCCATTAGGGAGATGACTTAATCTAAAGACTGAAAGTGAAGAATTCAAGACTGAAAGTGAAGAATCCCAGACTGAAAGTGATGAATACCAATGTGATCATGTCTGTGGCATTGTCTTTCAAATGTGCTGACCTTGAAAACCATACAAAGACACGTTCACATGGTAAGTGGCAACAATTCTATGGAACAAGACTGTGGATGCATCCTGTTGGAGACACTTAGATTTTTTATTTTTTTTAGATGGTATTTCACAATCCTCTATTTTGAAAATGATGAATAAGACACCTAATGAAGTTAAACTGTCATTTTGAAGATAATTGCCTTTCAAAGACAATACATCCAGGTTAGTTTGCACAATGCATGCTATTTAAGAATCATAGGAGGAAGAATGTTCAAAGAATTAGGAATATATACATGTCCTATATTAGAATATGTTTATTTTAGATACATTACCCCTACTTTGTGCTAGAGAGGACTCAGATTCTGACCAATCAGACAAAGGGATACATTTTATAGCTGATATAGAGGTATATTATTTGAAGGGACATGAAATATTACATTCAATTATGTTCCTCATACAATCCAATATAAAAATATTTTTAAAAATTGATATGCATTATTTTGTCTAATTTTAAATGCTAATGTGTAATTCAACTATTGATTAGACAATATAATGGGATTAATTTCAAATTATGGATAGATATAGATTTCAAGTATGAACCTGTTTTTAATATCAAGACAAAAAATACATGTTAGAGCATAGACACAAGATGATTTAACAATTATTAGATTTCATGAATATGTTAAGACATGTGTTCATTAAATAACCTAAATGACTAATGTTTTTAATATTTCTTTTCTTTCTTTTTCAGAGTTTCATCTGTGATGAAATTCCTTTTTTTTATTTTTGTAATTAAATTTATTTTCATACTTTATATTTTTCTAGTTAATTTTTTAAAATACTTACGCCTAGATTTAGAGTTCTGTGGTAGCCGTCAAAAGCAGCGTTAAGGGCTCCTAACACTGCTTTTGGCCACCCGCTGGTATTTAGAGTCGTGTAGGTAAAGGTCTAACGCTCACTTTCAAGCCGCAACTTTTCCATACCGCAGATCCCCTTATGCCAATTGTGTATCCTATCTTTTCAATGGGATCTTCCTAACGCCGGTATTTAGAGTCTTGGCTGAAGTGAGCATTACAACTCTACCGACAAAACTCCTACCGCCCATGGAAAGGCTGTAGTTAAGAGATTTCTGGGCTAACGCCGGTATATAAAGCTCTTAACTACAGTGCTCTAAAGTACACTAACACCCATAAACTACCTATGTACCCCTAAACTGAGGTCCCCCCACATCGCGGCCACTATAATACATTTTTTTAACCCCTAATCTGCCGACCACACACCGCGGCCACCTACATTATCCCTATGAACCCCTAATCTGCTGCCCCTAACATCACTGACACCTATATTATATTTATTAACCCCTAATCTGCCCCCCCAACATCACTGCCACCTACCTACACTTATTAACCCCTAATCTGATGACCGGACCTCGCCGCCACTATAATAAATGTATTAACCCCTAAACTGCCGCACTCCCGCCTTGCAAACCCTATAATAAATAGTATTAACCCCTAATCTATCCTCCCTAACATCGCCGCCACCTAACTTCAAGTATTAACCCCTAATCTGCCGACTGGACCTCGCCGCTACTCTAATAAATGTAGTAACCCCTAAAGCTAAGTCTAACCCTAACACCCCCCTAAATTAAATATAATTTTAATCTAACGAAATAAATTAAATCTTATTAACTAAAGTATTCCTATTTAAAACTAAATACTTACCTGTAAAATAAACCCTAATATAGCTACAATATAACAAATAATTATATTGTAGCTATTTTAGGATTTATATTTATTTTACAGGCAACTTTGTATTTATTTTAACTAGGTACAATAGCTATTAAATAGTTATTTACTATTTAATAGCTACCTAGTTAAAATAATTACAAAATTATCTGTAAAATAAATCCTAACCTAAGTTAATCCATTCACATTGATCTATATTTATAGGGATACTCTAATTCTCTTTTCTTGTTATTTTCAAAGAAGAATCACGAATCAGAGTTGGGATTCCATTGTAATCCAAATCTCAATTTATGAGTATTTGAAGATATTCCATTGATTCTTGATATCTTCATTTTAATGTAATCTTAGGGTCATGCCCATTTTATATTCTGCCCCTGGGTAGTGTTTTACATTTTTTGTCTATATTTAGACAACATCAACACATTTTTACATATGTGCAGATTAGAGAAATATACTTCTCATATGCTTTGATAATTTATTCTAATCATTAAAGGGACATGAAAACCAACATTTAACTTTTATGATTTAGACACAACATGGGATTTTCAAAAACATTATAATTTTCTTCTATTATCTACCTTGCTTCAGTCTATTGTTATCCTTAGTTGAAAATCATATCTAGGTAGGCTCAGGATCAGCAATGCTTTACTGGGAGTAACCTGCTGATTGTTTGATGCACAAAATTGCCTATTTTCATTTGTTCAACACATGTCTTTAGATAACAGGGGCGTGATCCGATATAGATCGTAGTTTGCGGCGCAAGCGAGGTAACCCGCGTCGCCCGCAGTTTCAGCTCGCAACTCGAGCTATCCAATATTCAGCGCCGTCAGATGCTAAACTGGCGTAAGTCTGAAAAACCGACGAGTAGGCAAAATGTGCGCAAATACACATTTTAGTCATCACAAGTACTTGCGCCTGTATTTTGTTCACGTAAAGTCTCAATAAAGTGTAGTTTTATGCAAATTAGCCTACGACTCGTAAAAAATAACGCCAGTTCTAAGAGATGCGCCACGTAATGACGAGATTCAAAATTCATACTTAAACCCCTGCGCAGCCGCCATTTCTTTAGTGTGTTTGGTTGGTTCTTGGAGCTACAGCACACTACAGTGAGTAGGAGAAAGTCGTTAGAGTAGAGAGAGAGGCGCATTGCATAATATTTAGTTAGGTCGGATTTGGAGGATTTGATAAGCTTGTACATTTACTGTCACTTTTTTACATATTGCACACATTTTTCATACACACATATACAAAATACACAACAATTTTACAGTTTGAAAGGCTGAGGGCTCCATGTACTAAGCTGTCTGCGAGGTCTTCGTCACTATTTCCGTCTAAATTTCTGCGTACGGATCAATAACCGTATGTACTATCCCACGAATCCATTGAAAACCTTATATTAACAAACGTCGAGCGAACTTGCCCGCAAATCTTGAATTCTCGTCTTTTTTGTAGCTAGAAAATACTCGCTCAACATAAATCTCGCACAAAACAGTAATTACTAAACTATCTATTTATACGCTCGTGAATTTATCCGCACCTACCTCGTTAAAAATCCCTCGCCAGCTAATAGGTGGCGAGCACCATAATAAACAATATGGTCTATCAGATCAACGCCTACAACTGATTTAAAAGAGGTGTACAATTGAATGGTTACTCACTTTTGATCCTGTTAGCCATTATGGAGACACTTCTTCAACTTTATATTATTCGTCTGATGCAAATGAGGGGTAGAAGGCAAATTCGTCAATCTGATGCAACAAATCCGGTTCGAAGAAGGCGATTATGAGTACAGCGGGTATTCCTTCCTCGGGTTCCTTTAGATGCCCTTTCCGATCGAGAGGTTATTCAAAGGTTCCGTCTGGATCGACATTCAATATTGTCTTTATATGCTCAAATAGCACATTTTCTAGAGCCTGTGACGGCTCGTTCAAGGGCCATTCCCGGAATACTCAAGTTTCTTGCTGCCTTGCACTTTTTTGCCACCGGATCATTTCAGGCAGTGTCCAGCGTCATCATTGGTTTCAGTCAGTCTGCCTTTTCTCGTCATCTTTCCAAAGTTATCGATGCACTCATGCATATATTCCCCGAATATGTTTGTCTACCATCTACCACAGAAGAGTGGCAATTGATAAAGTCGCAATTCTACAGTGTGGCTGGAATGCCAAATGTTCTTGGGGCAATAGACTGTACCCATATTGCAGTTCGACCGCCTCGGTTACGGGAGGAGATTTACCGCAACCGAAAGTCCTGCCATTCCTTGAATGTACAGATGGTTTGTGACCCCAAAATGAGAATAATCAGCGTGAGATCAAATTACCCTGGCTCCTGCCATGACGCTTATATCCTGCGGCAGACTGGACTGTACCAAAAATTTGAGAATGGGGAAATGCCAGAGGGATGGTTATTAGGTAAGCTTGAATTGAACTCAAAAAAATTTTTTTAAGGATTTTTAAAGAGCATGTAATTTTAAACGACTTTCAAATTGACTTTTTATTCTTTTTATATCACTTGCTGAAAATCATATCTAGATATATGCTCAATAGCTGCCGATTGGTTGCTGCACCTAGAGGCCTTGTGTGATTGGCTCACACATGTGCATTGCTATTTTTTCAACAAAGGATATATAAATAAATTTTAAAAAAACACATTATATAATTAAATTTTTAATTTGTTACTATAAATTTATACTAATTTGACGCTAGCCTCAATAACTAATAAAAATTATTTTGTCTTTTTGGAATGACTTACATCAATATTTTTTTTTTTAATTACAGGGGATGCCGGTTACCCTTGCTATGAATGGCTTCTGACACCCTATAATAACCCCCAACTCCGGAAACATATTCGTTTTAATGAAGCACACAAGAGCACAAGGGGTGTCATTGAAAGGACTTATGGATTGTTGAAAATGAGGTTCCGATGTCTGGACAGATCTGGCGGTGCAATGCAGTATTCTACAGAAAAAGTAGCAAGAATCATCTTAGTTTGCTGTGTCTTGCATAATATTGCCACCAAAAGAGGATGCCCCATTGATGACGATATTGCCATGCCTTTTAATGACTTTCCAGAAGAAATTTTCAGAGAAAACACAAATAGACGTGGCATGGCCACAAGGGGTATGGTTTCTAACCAATATTTTGACGATTGATCTTTCTCGACCAATTTTTTCCTCTTGTATGTAAATTGTGTTCTGCAGTTATGTGTTATTTTTTTTCAAATAAAATTTGTGTGCAACATCATCATATTGTTATTTCTTTGTAGCCCTTTTTCTAAACAAACCTTATTTGCATTGGTCACACCCAAAAAATACATGAAACAGAATTTTTTTTAATGAAAATAATATAACAATTTATTTTAAGTTCAAAAGGCAACAAGAATAAGAATTATAACTATTTCTATCCTAATACAACTAATATATTTACATAACTAAAAAAGTACAACATTTATCTATTCAAAAGGTTACATATTAGACTTACTATTCTACATTTAACCAGTGATTTTGTTACATAGTAATTGTATCAAATATAAATGAATCACAAAATTTGAGAATATATATATTAGTAGTGTTATCTGTGGTCAATAACCTAGGATATAGTGATGTACTAAAAAACCAATTATCCATGACGATATATTTATATCGTCATTGTTCATTCCTCATGCAAAATTTATCGTTCCAACAGAAATTTAATATAATTCTTGTTATTAATGGTTAGTCAGATCAACAATATTATTCATGTTACATTGTATTAGAAAAATAAAGATTCAACAAAAAATAATGCTACATTGTAAAAATAGTCATGCGTCAATTTGATTGACAAGTATAGTTGTGACGTCAGATACTAACATGTCTCTAACGGAGCCTTTCACAGCTGGAGAAATAGTCATTCTGGTATATGCAATGGAACGATATTTTCCTCATCGTATGGGAGGAGTTCGATTGGTAAAGCAGGACAGTCGTGATCATATTATATACGAAATGATAAGAAGGATGTATAGAGTATAAAAGATAAAAAGGACAAGACGTCAATGCCTAAGAAAGTACAGCGATTTGAGGCGTAGGGAAACTAAGTATTACAATTCAATTAAACGACTAATAAGAAACTGTAAGTATAAATGTTTAGTATTACTGATAGTAAGTTTCAATTGTAAACGTTATTGATAGTAAGTCCAATAACTGCATCATCTTTTACCTTTCCCCATTGATTTATTTGCAATAATAGTAGGAACAAGGGACAACACATTTGACTTTCAGTATTCTGTTAAAACTTTTCTATCTGAACATTGAAAGACAAAAATTATGTTCATTGTTCCTTTAGCTTTAATAGACTGTTATTTAATTTTTCGCACCTTGTTTATAGTATCTTATTTTTTTTCTAAAGGTATTCACCTTTAAGTAAGCTATATACTTGTTGATTAAACTAGAATGTACTTTCTAATAAGCATTAAATTAATAATATTGACATCAAGATATCTCAAATTCCAATTTTACATTGATAATAGCATTCGATAATCGATTTAATCATATATTTTTAGTATTATTAATCAAGAAAATGTGTGTTTTTAGTATACCTTCAACTTGCATATATGAAATGAAAATTAACATCTATTAATCATTACAACTATAAAAATAAAGTCAATTTTTACAAACAGATATGAAAAAAATCAAAATCAAAACCTCAAAAAATTCCACGTTATTTACGAGAAATAAGGATTGAAACGCCAAATAGTGGGATCACTTCACCACCCCTTCCTTTGACACTTATGGACATACCAATGACTCCCAAAAATAACAGAGCAGTGAAAAAAATGGCTGTCAACACTCAAAAAGGTACATAACGATAGAACAGGGTTAACAAGGTTTTAGAAATTGTAAATAAAATAACTAATAATTAAAAAAAATATATGTTTAATAATCTAATGCACATTTAGATATCCCTGGATGTTCTTATGAAGAAATTCCATCCGTTGAAAAAGAACATAATTATTATTTTGATCTTGAGGTCGATGAGCCATGCCCAAAAGATGATGATACTAATCTTGGAAGAGTTATTAGAATCTTTGTTTTTTAGGGAAGTGAAATATTGAAAAAATAATGTAATATTAAATTTAATTTTTTATATATTTATAAAAAGGTCAATCTTTGGACAAAGCGGTACAAGTGGAAATAGAATTGGATGGCATGGTATACCCAACAAGTAATGATATTGGACAAAACATGGTTCCTCCTAAAAAAAATCTGATAGACAAAGGTATTTTATTTAGTTACCTTTGGCAAAAATCGAATAATTGTAAAAACAATAAATTAAAAAGTTAAAATTTTATTTATTTATTTTACTTTAGCCTCTGGTTCAAGCGATGTTTACACATTAGAGGAAAAAATTGTGCAGACAGAAAATGATATGGATATCATACCTCCCAAAGAAAATGAAGGTATATACAGATATCAATATATTATTTCTATTTTGTTATGTGATTAATATGTAAATTTAATTTATTTTTATTTATTTTAAGGTATAGAAGTTTTTGAAGAAAAAATCGATGAAAGCACACAAACTTTTTTGGATGATTACTTCAAAATTAAATTGGCAAAAATTAGGTCTACAATGGGAATGTTGATGGAGCAAGTTGATTTTTTGTACAAGAAATATGGCATTTAGTTGTTTTTTTAAATAAATCTTTTAAAGCACTTTCTATATTTTGTTTTGAAATTTTTTTTTACACATTTTGAAACATCCAAAAAATAAGGGATGATGATTGTTTGGTATAAAAATCGAATTTTTTTTTGTTTTTTTACCATTTCATATAAAAAAAAAATATTGTAAGCAATAAAAAAAATTTTCAATGAAAAAAAAATTTGATTCATTCTTTTTATTTAAATTTTAATAAAACACCAAAAATTATTTGTAAAAATATTAGTGGAACTCGAAAATAGAAATATATTTTGAACAAAAATATAAAATAAATTAAAAAGTGCAACATCAAAAACAGTATAAACTTAAGTTATTAATACAATTAATAAAGATGTCTATCACTACTGTCCTGGCCTATTGGGTTCAGAAGGACCCTGTCTTTCTCGAATAATGGACAGGAGAGAATTCATTGTTTGTTCTGCGAGGCGTAATGAACGGTTTATCTGTTCGTTGTGCTCCTCGTCCATTCGCCTCTGCCAATCAAACCTCTCTCTGTCTAACTGCAATTGTCTCTTTGCTAATGATGCACTTCGGTCCAGGTGTGCGATTATAACATTCTGTAACTCTCTATGATCCACCCTATATTGTCTAGCAAGAGAGATCATTTCATTGAGACAGACATCATCCACTTCTTCAATTTCATTGTTGCCAGGTACCACTGGTCTTTCATTAGATTGTGGTTCTGCTGGCTGTACATTTCCTTGAATTGTTGGTTCTTGTACTTCGGATTCATCAGGGACAGGTTGATGGATCTCCATTGGTTGTGCATCCATGATATCATCCAAAAATTCTGGGGTCTCACTTCCATGATCCCTTGATTGAAGTTCCTCCTCCTCGGGTCTTTCTGGTTGTACAGCAACCAGGTTTAAGATTACCTCCCTCAATGACTCTTCTGTATCTGCGATAATTAAAAAGCAAAAAATAAATATATATGAATATATTAAGATATTAATATATATATAAATATAATGTATATATATATAAATATATATATATTAAAAAAAAAAATAACCAAATATATATATATATATATATATATATATATATACGTTGATTGCAGTATCCATGTTAGTCCAGAGATTTAGATATCAAAATAACAAGAGTATTGCATTGAGCAATGATACTTTTTTTATTATTGGACTAACTATACATTTATAAGTTGACAAGCTTTCGGAAGAGTTCCTTCCTTTATCAAGTCTGAAGCAATACTGACCAATTCAATGGAATTTACAGATTATATCTTAAAACACAGAATAGCTAAGGAGACAGAAAGTGCAGGGAGAGGAGGAGGTGTCGTAAAAATCATGAGGGGGGCTTAGGTAACAGGCAGACAGTGTCCAGTGTAGGAGAACAGACAGGGGAAATATATAGCTATACATAGAGCATATACTGACATAAAGTTATATATCAACATTGAATCAATATCTATAAAGATGTGAAATTGTATATACAGGGGGAGTGCAAAAGTTAAAAAAAAAAAAAAGACAAAAGTGTGGACATAGGCTTACCTGTGTACCTATGTATAAAGAATGTGGAATATACAATGTAATTGACTAAATGAAAGTATATTACAAAAATTTTTGATAATGTGTTAAGAATCCAGAGTCCACATTTAGTCCAGAATTAAACAGGTTGAAGTGCATTATCATTTTCATTTCAAAGGTTTTTCTTTCCATGGTGTTTTTGAAGTTGCCTCTGAGAATTTTGATTTTGAGGTTTTGGATGGAGTGGTCAGGTTGGGTGAAATGGTGACCAACAGGGGTGCAGTATTTTGTTTCACAGTGGTTTTTGATTGAGTGTCTGTGTTCATTCGAAGGTGCAGTTTTTGGCTTGTTTCTCCAATATAGCATCCCATTTCACATGCAGTGCAATGTATCATGTATACCACATTTGCAGATATGTCTGCCTGTTACCTAAGCCCCCCTCATGATTTTTACGACACCTCCTCCTCTCCCTGCACTTTCTGTCTCCTTAGCTATTCTGTGTTTTAAGATATAATCTGTAAATTCCATTGAATTGGTCAGTATTGCTTCAGACTTGATAAAGGAAGGAACTCTTCCGAAAGCTTGTCAACTTATAAATGTATAGTTAGTCCAATAAAAAAAGTATCATTGCTCAATGCAATACTCTTGTTATTTTGATATATATATATATATATATATATATATATATATATATATATATATATATATATATATATATATATCAATAAACAATATTTTAAATTTCTTTTTTAACGATTTTTGTTCATAAAAAACTAAACTACTAAATAAATATTTAGTAGCAGCTGTCAGGATGTACTATGGAAAAAAAGGCAGCACTCACTGGTCATTTGTAACTAAAATTCAGCTGTTCATAACACAAAATTAAATAATCTTTCATGTTTTTTTGTTTAGAAAATTAAATGAAGCTTCTGTATTATTAAATGCTCATTTTAATTTCAAATGACGAGTGATTGATGCCTTTTTATGATCTAAAATTGTAACTATATCTATCTATATATATAAATGTATATATATATATATATATATATATATATATATATATATATATATATATATATATATATATATATATATATATATATATATATTAATTAATTGAAAGTTTAGGGAGAGAAATATAGCAGTCAGGCTCCCATATTTCCACTTTTGGGTAGATTGCCTGATACAAATATAAACCTGGATAGCGCTAGTTAAACCAGGTCCTGGTGCAGACCCCAAATATTTTATTAAGTTCAGATATATTTATATGAGTAAATATATGTTGCACACAGCAGAGCTATACGAGATGCTGTATTTAAAGTAGGGGATTGCAGCACTCAGTAATAACTTCTCAAAATCTAATATGTAGAAACAAGCTGAAACAAAGTATCAAAATAGAGGCTCACACGCAGATGGTCCAATTAACGGCAGAGGCGAATGCAAGTGGATCTACCCAGTATAAGTCTCAAAGTTCAGATTGCACAAACGAAGGTGTTAAGAAACGGGACGAGTGATCTGGGTGAGACAGAAGCCGGATGCCAAGTCCTGGCTCACTTCATATGGTAAAAGAAAAATTATCTTCATGTGCGCTTGGAATGATAGAGATGTTAATTAAAAGGAATGATAAAAGATTGGAAAAAATAAAAGAAGATGTAGAGTCAGCATTACAAATTGTTAACAAGTTTGATCATGATCCGAACTTCGAAAAACTAAATGAAGAAACTAAAATACATATTTCTAGATTGCAAGCAGAAATCAAAGTTAGGAAGTGCAGAAAACTGCATCGGGATCAGGAAGATTATCATAACAAAAAAGTCTATGTATATAAATTTGATAGAGGTTCTTATGATTCAGGGACAGATATGTCAGATATAGAAAATGAAGATAGATCTTCAAAAAACGAAGGAGGCCCTGGGTCACAAATTACAGGCCAGGGCAATCTAGGAAGAGACGAGGGGGGAGGAAGAGGAGCAGAAAAAACAAAGAATATAACAACCGAAGAGAGGAGATATCCCCAGCGAGAACAGAGAGGGAGAGGGGGCAATATGAGACAAAGGCAAGGGAACAGAGGGAGGCCACGAAGGAGACCCTATCAGGGCTATTAATCCCGACTGCATCTAAAGATGAGTTACAGATTATTAATCTTTCCTCATTTAAATTAAAACTAACACATATTGAAGTTCTAAGAAAAGGTTTATCCTTTAGTCCGACTAATAAATTAAATAAGTTCGATTTCATTAAAGATTTACATCTCTTTGCGAGAAAACTAGTGTTACACCATATAATGCACCAATCATCTGAAAATAAGAAAGACGAAGAGGCAATACTTGCCCTCAAATCCCTTTTGGATGACAATGAGTCCACAACTATTTCTGAGAATACAGGAATATTTAGATCTAATTTAAAGACAAAATCCACCTATATGCCTTCTATAGCACAGGTACCTGCTGTCTCCATGTTTGTTAAAGCGGTAGAAAAGGAGATTGAACAGTTACCTGAAGAGAGGATTTTGTCTGATAATTTAACTTCAGGTCAAAGAATGGCGTTAAAAGAACTAACCCAAGCAAAAGGGATAGTGTTTAAGCCAGCGGACAAGGGCGGTAACCTAGTTTTGCTGGATGAAACTTTCTATCTAAATGAATCAAAAAGACAACTGTTGGATAGAACTCAGTATGAAAAACTACCAAAAAATCCTTTGTCAAATATGAAATTGAAGTTGTATCATATTTTACAGGGAGCTAAAATGGAAGGTCTCATTTCCCCAGATGAGTTCAAGTTTTTAAATCCGGTGTGTCCAGTGATGCCTACCTTTTATACTATCCCGAAAATTCACAAAAATAAGTCTCACCCACCAGGGAGACCAATAGTATCGGGAATAGGAGGCATCAGTGAACACATCGTACAATATGTAGATTTCTTTTTAAGACCGTTCCTACTATCCCTGCCCTCTTATGTTAAGGACACCCCAGATCTCCTTCGAAAAATTGATGACATATCTGTCTCAACCGACACTATTCTTGTATCACTTGACGTTGAAAGTCTCTATTCCTCTATACCTCATGAGGTTGGGATTGGTGCAAGTGAACACTTTTTGAGATCTAGAGGCTCAGAAAGTAACAATCATACTGACTTTGTCATTAAGCTGTTAAGGTTTATCCTTGAGAACAATGTGTTTGAATTTGATGGCTCAATTTATAGACAGGTCAGGGGGACAGCAATGGGAGCCGTGTGTGCACCCACATACGCGTGTCTACACTTGGGGGCATGGGAGCTGGACATCTTTGAAAAGTTTGGAGAGGTGTTCAGTTCCCATGTGTCCCTTTGGCTTAGATATGTGGACGACATCCTTATGTTTTGGGATGGCCCCCTGGCCTGTCTGGTTGAATTTATTGACTCATTAAATATAAATGACCGGAACATTTTGCTGACACATGTATTCAGTATGAAAGAATTACCTTTCCTGGATATTTGTATCAAAAAAGAAGGAAATAAAATAACAACTGAAAACCATCGGAAGAACACAGCAACAAACAGTTTATTAGAAGCTTCCAGTAGCCACCCGGAATCACTCAAAAGAGGCATTCCCTTTGGACAACTGCTGAGACTGAAGAGAAATTGTTCTTCAAAAACAAAATTTGAGCATCATGCTCAAATTATGTGTGAAAAATTCATTGAAAGAGGATATTCGAAATAAATTAATTAAATTCACCCTTAACAAAGTTCGGAAATTGAATAGAAATGATCTCCTTTATTCAAATAAAGTCAGGGCTACAACAGATAGTAACACAAGATTCATAACTACATTTAATTGCCAATGGCAGACTTTGAGAGACATTTTGTCTTGACACTGGCACTTGCTGTCATTTGATGAAAAATTTGCTGGACAAGTGGGTCAAAGACCCCTTTTGACCGCAAAAAAATCTCCTAACTTAAAAGAGAAGTTGGTTAAAAGCAGATTTGTGAGGTCAGAACCCACAACTAACTGGTTAACTAAATATCAACAAGTTAAAGGCAGTTTCCCATGTGGACATTGTGTGTATTGTCCATACATGCTGAAGTGTAAAACTTTTTCAGCAAATACAAACAATAACTTTGAAATAAGGTGTTTTTCTAATTGTAACACAGTAGGAGTAGTGTATCTCTTACAATGCTCCTGTCCCCTGTTCTATGTTGGAAAAACAAAACGGATGTTCAAGGACAGGGTACAGGAGCATAGAGATGACATACTCTATGAAAGAGATACGAGTGTTGCTAGACATTTCAAAGATGCACACAATAGCAGCACTGTATCTTTAAAATTTGTTGGTATTGATCAAGGACTGACAAGTGGCAGAGGAGGGGACAATAATAAATGTCTTCTAAAAAATGAAGCCAGGTGGACTTATGTGTTAAAAACAGTGTCCCCTTTTGGCTTAAACGAAAGAATTGAATTTAGGTCTTTCCTGGGTTAAAAACATGAATAACGTAACAAATCAACCTAGGTAGTCCTAAAAAGCAATAAAAACTACTTGTAAGATGATTCCTTTTTCATTTCTATCATTCCTTAAAAAGCCTAAGCACAAATATGAAGAAAATAATGTTCATCCAGATTATTATTTTTAATACCTCAAAACGAGTTATGTAAAGTTATTGCATTAGAGGTGTTTAAAATAAAAATAAAATAAATTCATTGAAGGCTCAGCACCACTTGGTCCTTTTGATAGTGTTTAAATTCATTTGTTTAATCTCCTTTTCTTTAGTCTGTTAAACTTTGCGAAAACAAGGTAAATAGCAATGTTTTGACCTGTGTATACATGCAAGGAAATCTCAATAGTGGTGATGTTAAATGACCTATCCCATTGGCTGGTGTGTATACGCCTTAACCGCTCCTGTAACATTGGCAACAGATTTAAATGAATGGAGAGTTCACCTGTGACTGACAGTCCTGACGAGGCCCTGACGCAAAGCATTGTGGGGCGAAACGCGCGTCGACACAGTCATTGGAAAGTTTTAGCGGCAGTAAGCAAGTACCTGGATTGGTGTTGATCAATAACACTTTGTTTCTGGAAAAAGGTCGGCAGAGGCGAATGCAAGTGGATCTACCCAGTATAAGTCTCAAAGTTCAGATTGCACAAACGAAGGTGTTAAGAAACGAGACGAGTGATCTGGGTGAGACAGAAGCCGGATGCCAAGTCCTGGCTCACTTCATATGGTATGCTTCAAGTCAGTGCCTAAAGAAACCGAAAACCCGGTCTGTGCTGCCTGGAACCTATCCTTACTTGGAAGAGGTTGTATACGTTTTTCTTTATCCTTTATTGCCGCAATTTGGAAATAGCCTGATGTTATTATCAAACACTCATGGTTCATAAGTGCTGACATAGGAGGACGCTTTTACCTCGAATCTGTCAGCTGTTTCTCCAATAACAGTACCTTTTTTGGATAAACTCAGATGTTGCTATTTTGCCAATAAGATATTTTTACCATAACCAACACAATATTTGTGGAACTTTTGCTTTATTTGGGACACTTTGTTTCAACTTCAATTTGTTTCCTTATGTTATGTTATGTTTTGTTTTATTGAATCATTTTTTTGCAACATTGAGATTGTCATTTATGTACCTTGCACTCATGAGTTTAGGTATTGATTCAGGTTTCCACTGCAGTGGCATATTTAGGTTTAGGTTAAACATGTATAAATAAATGCGTTACACGTTAATTGGACCATCTGTGTGTGAGCCTCTATTTTGATACTTTGTTTCAGCTTGTTTCTACATATTAGATTTTGAGAAGTTATTACTGAGTGCTGCAATCCCCTACTTTAAATACAGCATCTCGTATAGCTCTGCTGTGTGCAACATATATTTACTCATATAAATATATCTGAACTTAATATATATATATATATATATACATATATATATATATAGATAGCGATATATATATTTTAATTTATATAAATATATATCTTTATATCTCAAAAAATTAAAATATATTTGAAGATGTTGCTATCTTGATATTTATGTATAAGAAGAAAAAAAAAAAAAAGTAATGTATTAATAGTACAGATTCTCACCATCAAACAACCGTGGAGAACTTCCCGTCATGGTCCGAAAAAGATGTCCAAGGTCAGCTATGATAAAAAAAAAAAAAATATATATATATATTAACATAAAATTTCTTTAGTGAAAAATCCAAAATAAAAAATAAAAATAAATCAATGTTATCTATATGGCCTAAGTGAGCAAACACTACCACGCTTTTAAAAGAAAACAAAAAAAAATGGAATTCAAGTAATTAGATTTTTTGAGAGAAAGCGAATTTCGGTTAGCTTTGACCAGTATGACCAGTGGAGAATGGAAAAAATGAAAATATATTGTTTACCTGTACCTCTACCAACACTTATTTCAGGGGTGCTGGTCCTGATATCTGGAAGTGTATCAGCTGATAAAAAGGTATGGCTAGCAAATGATGTGCTTCGTATCAATTGTCCAGTAAGGACACCACCACTTGTCATCGACGTCCCAGAGGAGGTTGATGGAATGGCTGAAGCAGGGTCATCACCACCCCTAGCTGTCACGGATTGTGGTCGAGCTGTTAAGAGATAAATAAAATTAATCGTTATTCATGTTTAGATCCATAGAAGATTAATAAACAACTGATATTTTAAATTTTAAATAGTGGTTATTGAAAGGGACAGTGTAGCACACACAATAGTATCCAGGTTGAACAATTTGAATGTAAAAATTAAAAAAGTAAATATCTACAGACTAACCAATGTTTAATATTAAACAAACATTAATTCAAATTTGATTCAAGGACATTAAAAAAATTTGTAGACACTCAAGGTTGTTTGTATTGAAACGGTTTTGTAAAGCTTGTTTCTATTATTTAAAAAATGTTGAGTACTTTGTTTGACATAAAACAATAGTCCTGTGTTTATGTAATCTTTCATTCTATTCATTATTCATTCTATTCTATTCATTAATTCTATTCATTCATTGTATTATGTATCAACAAGCTGTTATAAGTGTTATTTGAACTTAATTACCTTGTTAACAATTAACTGTAAACGAAAAAAGAGTCGTCTGCTCATTTGCTAATTAAATGACAAGTTCAAAGACTACTTATAACAGCTTGTTGATACATAATAAAATAGTTGAATGAATGAATAGAATGAATAGAATGAAAGAATAATGAATAGAATGAAAGATTACATAAACACAGGACTATTGTTTTATGTGAAACCAACTATTCAAGATTTTTAAAATAATAGCATTTAAACACTCATTAATCCGCTGAAAAAACAATATCTTGATAATATTGTTATCTATGTACGACCCACAGAAAAAGTGGGTGTGTATATTCATTTATAAGTGTATTTTAGAAGTCAGTGTTTCTACATGTATAATTTTAAGCTAATAATTGTGAGTATCTGCATGTATAACAGTGTATCTTCATTTATTGAGAACATCGGCATGTATAGTGTGTGTGTGTATATGCATGAAATAAATATACACTAATGTTGGCAGTGTGTATCTGCATGTGTAAGTGTATAATATTAGTGTGTGTGTATCTGCATGTATAAGTGTATATGTTTTTGTCTGTATACATGCTTGTCTAATGTATACTGTAACGTTTGTTTTTGGGAATTTGTAGGTTTATACTATGCAGGTATATGCATTTTATTATCATTTTAAAAAATATATTATTAAAACTAAAATTTGTCTACAAAAATATAACACTGTATTTGCAAACGATCGTTGAATACAGAGCTCACATAGCAATAACATTGTTTGGCGCAGCTTTTGATTTGATGAATAGGGACATTAAACCACAAAAGATTTGTTCATCAGTCAGAAAGAAAATAAGATTTTAAAATACATCGAAATTTACTTCCATTAAAGGCGTCTATTTTCAATTAGCTAGTAAGCAGTTCTAAATATGCTTTTCATCAAAGGATATCAAGATAATGAAGTAAATTAAATAAGAATTGTTATTTTTAAAGCGATACAAAAATAAAGCAGTAATAGGACTATATTCTGCATAATCAAAATTGGCGCCAATAAATATTGATTTTCCAAAATATAATTAAATGTTAAATATTTTTATAAACCAACTCCACTGGAAAATTACAATATGATCATCAGTCAATTTAAAAAATAGTAATTATATTAATGTTTTACATCTTCGGTCACTATCACAATCATCTGTGATCATGAATATTACATTACATACGTTATTGGTTAAGCTATACAAAAATCTAGCAGTAATCTGCATTGATTTAACGTAATCAAAATTGACGCACCAAAAAAATGATTTGAAAAAATATCTTTACAAGATAGATATTTGGATAAACCAACTCTAATGGATAATTACAATCTGATCATCATTCAATTTAAATAATAGTAATTCAATAAATGATTTACATCTTCGGTCGCTATCACAATCATCTGTGATCATGAATATTACATTACATACGTTATTGGTTAAGCTATACAAAAATCTAGCAGTAATCTGCATTGATTTAACGTAATCAAAATTGACGCACCAAAAAATTGATTTGACAAAATATCTTTACAAGATAGATATTTGTATAAACCAACTGTAATGGATAATTACAATATGATCAACATTCAATTTAAATAATAGTAATTCGATAAATGTTTTACCTCTTAGGTCGCTATCACAATCATCTGTGATTCCGACGATTACTTCTGGGCCTAGACGCTGCACCAGTCTCTGCTCGTAATCATTAAGATCAGCGACATAAGCTGTTCCACCTCCGGTAGCACGAGTTGAATTTTTTTCTTTTGCCAATTTGGCTTTTGCAAATCGTTTGATGTCGTTGTACCGTTTTTTTATTTGGTCAACGTCCTTTTTCCCAGGTCCCTGAGCACTGACAGCATCACTTATCCGGGTCCATATACTTTTTTTACGGATACTAGAAGTTTGCTTCGCACGACAACCAAATAAATAGTCATACAAGTCTAGCACCATATCGACAAGAACCAGGTTCTGCTGATGTGAAAAGTGGGGATTCTTCGATTTGGACTGTGAATCAGATCGAGAAGTAGCCATACTTAATTTATCGATAAGAATAACAGTCAGTAAAGCTTCAAGTTCTTGAAATATGCAGTCTGAAAAACTTTATTAAATCGAGTTTATATAGTGCTGCAATATGTTCCCGCGACAAAGCTGACGTTTCTGACACCTTGCAGTCACGTGGGACAAACATGACTGACAGGTTGTAAGCGATTAATAGTACATTCGCAAATAGCGAGGCGTCATATGTATGAATCATTCGCCAGTGCTCGATGCGGATTAGACGCGCCTTTTTTTGGATAGTTTTTAGTACATATGGCGGGCAACATCTCGCTAGCTGCGAGTTAGAGCGAGTCGAGAAGACACGTTGCTGGCGAAAAAATTGATGCTTTAGTACATGGAGCCCTGAGTGTCTGGTTGTGATTGTGTGTGATTGAAGTGGGAGTGAGTGTGAGTGTGTGAGTGTGTGTAGTGTGAGGATGTCAGGGAGAGCTAGGGCTGGGGGGAGGAGGGAAGGGGAGTTGCAGGGAGAGGATTATGGACAGGAGGAGCAGCAGGGTCCCCGTCAGGGAGTGAGCGGAGTGGGGAGAGGGAGAGCCAGAAGGGAGGATGGGAGTGGGGTTGCCCCAAGGCCAGGCACACTTAGAAGAGGGATAGAGGGTGCACATGGGGATAGAAGGGGGGAGGAGGGAGAGGATAGGGAGGAACCCACACCAGGGACATCCCAGGGAGGGAGCCAGGCGGCCCAGGACGAGGAGCGTATGAGGTGTCCTAATTTCAGTTTTGCAGAAAACCTCGCTCTAGTCCAGGCTGTCCTGGAGAACCATAATGCCCTCTTTGGACAAGAGAAGGGCAAAGGAGTTGCCCGTAGGCGTAAAGATGCTTGGCAGAAGGTGGTGGAGGCCGTCAATGGTGTGTCCCAAAAGAGGAGAAATGTGGATGGCCTAAAGAAGAGGTGGAATGATTGTAAGAGGAGAGTCAAGGAGAAGATGGGCCAGGAAGCAATGTCCCAGAGGGCAACAGGAGGTGGGCCTCACTATGAGGCGGAATACAATGAGTGGCAGGAGCTCATTCGTAGGTCCCTGAGCCTCACAGCAGTCCGTGGACTTCCAGGGGCTCGTGACTCAGGGGCTGCAACATCAGCACAGCATGCTGGTGAGTAACATCCCACATACCAGTATTATATGTATTTGAGTTATAACATCCTATATTGTCACACATTCATGTACACAATGAGGAGCATGGTATTTTGCTTACTAACAACAAAATATACAATGAGATTTAACATTAAAGGGACATGAAACACAAATAAGTTTATTTCATTATTCAGATAGAGAATACAGTTTTAAACAACATCCCAATTTACTTCTATTATCTATTTTTCATCATTATTTTCATAATCTTAGTTTATTAAATATCAATGCACATGGGTGAGGCAATCACACGAGGCATTGATGTGCAGCCACCAATCAGCAGCTTATGAGCCTATCTAGAAATGCATTTCAGCTAAGAATATCAAGATAATGAAGCATATTAGCTAATGGAAGTAAATTAAAAGTTTGTTTAAAATTCCATGGTTGGCTAGCTGAATCATGAAAGAATAAATATGGGTTGCATGTCCATTTAATGCTACTTAACACATTGAAAATCATGATATGAGGTGGAATAATGAAATACTAACATGTCTCAGAGTAACACAGGCCACAAGCCACATGTAGACTTTTCAGTAAATGGACACCATAGTCATCACAATCATAGTGTCACTTAAAGAACACATTTTCTCCATCACTGACATGTACACAGAACTATTGTATGAAGCACATACATGTATACTTTGCACATTAAAACCCATCATATCACAAATCTCAATGTGCACATGCATGTAATAGAGTTTGACATGAGAATGTGGATAGGCCCTAGCATGTACATTGTATGCCCACATGGATAGATATCTGACTGTACTAATCCCTCTCATCATTTGACTCCTCCACAGAACCTCCAGTCACCAGGGTGCCTACGCCCATGAATCCCCCAACACCGGATCAAAGTATAGCTCCACCTCAACCACTGGTCCAGAGAGTCCAGAAGGAGTATGCCAGGCATGACATGGGTTGGACTGCCTCAATTGAGAATCCCAATATTATGCAGCCTGCATTACAGGAGGATACCTGGCAGGAGCCCTGGCCGGAGGATTATTCCTTTGGCTTGGAGGGGGAGCCACGC
Organism: Bombina bombina; assembly: GCF_027579735.1. NCBI lineage: Eukaryota > Metazoa > Chordata > Amphibia > Anura > Bombinatoridae > Bombina > Bombina bombina. The sequence continues at coordinate 382,628,014 of NC_069503.1, forward strand.
CAGCCCCGAAGGGTAGATGTCTTTACCCCCCCCACAAGAATATCATGCCACTCAAGGATTATACCAGCAGGCTGAGTGGATGCACACCAGCAGCCAATGGGACTATCAGTCCATCCGGACATCTGTACCATCGGCAGCAGTTGGAAGAGCTCCACCAACTGAAATTCATCGCCCTGCACCTCCAGCTGAGATTCCGGGGCCTGCACCTCCAGCTCAGATTCCGGTGCCTGCACCTCCAGCTCAGATTCCGGGGCCTGCACCTCCAGCTCAGATTCTGGGGCCTGCACCTCCAGCTCAGATTCCGGGGCCTGCACCTCCAGCTCAGATTCCGGGGCCTGCACCTCCAGCTCAGATTCCGGGGCCTGCACCTCCAGCTCAGATTCCGGGGCCTGTACCTCCAGCTCAGATTCCGGGGCCTGCACCTCCAGCTCAGATTCCGGGGCATGCACCCCCAGCTGAGGATCAAGAAATGGAACCAGTGCCTATAGTCCCTGCTGGGGAAGAGCCCATGGATCCACTGAGTTCCGCCATGGGTGAGGAATACATATCCCTGTGAAAGAATGCAGAGGGTCCAACGCAGGTTCCATAGGAGCCAACAGCGTTTACAACAGCGATCCATTGAGCTGCAAAGCGACATGGCAGCATCTGTAACAGCTATGGTACAAAACCAATCACAAATGCTGAGAGTCATTTCGGACATGCAAATCCAGAGTGACCACAGATGGAGGGAACAGAACCAACTGTTGGGTGTGTTGGTGGAGCATTTCACCCACCAGCAGGACATCGCCTCAAGCATCTCGTCTGTGACCAGCACTCCTACTGGATCCACACAACCCAGGAGAGGCAGAAGACCCACTCCAGGCCCCTCATCTAAGAGGCCTAAAAATAAATAAATCTTATTCTATTTCATCACAAATCTTGTCCTCTGTTATTTACCATATAATTGTCATCCACATCCATGTGAGGTGTGTTTTAGTACAGTAATATTGGTAAAACATATAATAATACCTGTGTTGAAATGGACAAAAAAGGTATTATTATAATGTTTCTGACATATTCCTGCTCAATAAACCACATCACATAGTTGTGTCTGAACGGTACATATAGTAATATTCACTTCTAAGATGTAAATCAAGGTTTCTCACATCCAATATAAATTTACACGTTGGTATATATAACTAATAATGTATTTAAAGAAGGTGTGAACATAAGGTATAAATATCCATTATCCTCATTCTTAATGATAGTGAACTAAACATGAATGAAACAAATGAGAAATATACAGTAATTAGGGTTGTTAAAGGGACATGAAAGCAAAATTGTTTCCTTCATGATTTGGAAAGAGAAGACAATTATAAACAACTTAATAATTTGCTTCTATTATTTATGTTGCTTCATTCTATTGATATTCTTTGCTGAAAAGCATATCTAGATATGCTTGGTAGCTGCTGATTAGTAGCTGTATATAGATGCCTCCTGCGATTGTTTCACTGTGTGCATTGCTATGTCTTCATTAAAGTATATCTAGAGAATAACTGAAAATAGGTAATTGAAGTAAATTTTAAAGTTTTTACAAATTATATTCTCTATCCTTAATCATGAAAGAATATGTTTGGGTATAGTGTCCCTTTAAGGGAAGGGGGTTGGGATGTAGTAGTTTCACTTACATGCAGTGGAAATCCAAATTTAGAAATTCTGCAAGACATGATATACAGGGAGTGCAGAATTATTAGGCAAGTTGTATTTTTGAGGATTAATTTTATTATTGAACAACAACCATGTTCTCAATGAACCCAAAAAACTCATTAATATCAAAGCTGAATATTTTTGGAAGTAATTTTTAGTTTGTTTTTAGTTTTAGCTATTTTAGGGGGATATCTGTGTGTGCAGGTGACTATTACTGTGCATAATTATTAGGCAACTTAACAAAAAACAAATATATACCCATTTCAATTATTTATTTTTACCAGTGAAACCAATATAACATCTCAACATTCACAAATATACATTTCTGACATTCAAAAACAAAACAAAAACAAATCAGTGACCAATATAGCCACCTTTCTTTGCAAGGACACTCAAAAGCCTGCCATCCATGGATTCTGTCAGTGTTTTGATCTGTTCACCATCAACATTGCATGCAGCAGCAACCACAGCCTCCCAGACACTGTTCAGAGAGGTGTACTGTTTTCCCCCCTTGTAAATCTCACATTTGATGATGGACCACAGGTTCTCAATGTGGTTCAGATCTGGTGAACAAGGAGGCCATGTCATTAGATTTTCTTCTTTTATACCCTTTCTTGCCAGCCACGCTGTGGAGTACTTGGACGCGTGTGATGGAGCATTGTCCTGCATGAAAATCATGTTTTTCTTGAAGGATGCAGACTTCTTCCTGTACCGCTGCTTGAAGAAGGTGTCTTCCAGAAACTGGCAGTAGGACTGGGAGTTGAGCTTGACTCCATCCTCAACCCAAAAAGACCCCACAAGCTCATCTTTGATGATACCAGCCCAAACCAGTACTCCACCTCCACCTTGCTGGTGTCTGAGTTGGACTGGAGCTCTCTGCCCTTTACCAATCCAGCCATGGGCCCATCCATCTGGCCCATCAAGACTCACTCTCTTTTCATCAGTCCATAAAACCTTAGAAAAATCAGTCTTGAGATATTTCTTGGCCCAGTCTTGACGTTTCAGCTTGTGTGTCTTGTTCAGTGGTGGTCGTCTTTCAGCCTTTCTTACCTTGGCCATGTCTCTGAGTATTGCACACCTTGTGCTTTTGGGCACTCCAGTGATGTTGCAGCTCTGAAATATGGCCAAACTGGTGGCAAGTGGCATCTTGGCAGCTGCACGCTTGACTTTTCTCTGTTCATGGGCAGTTATTTTGCGCCTTGGTTTTTCCACACGCTTCTTGCGACCCTTTTGACTATTTTGAATGAAACGCTTGATTGTTCGATGATCACGATTCAGAAGCTTTGCAATTTTAAGAGTGCTGCATCCCTCTGCAAGATATCTCACTATTTTTTACTTTTCTGAGCCTGTCAAGTCCTTCTTTTGACCCATTTTGCCAAAGGAAAGGAAGTTGCCTAATAATTATGCACACCTGATATATGGTGTTGATGTCATTAGACCACACCCCTTCTCATTACAGAGATGCACATCACCTAATATGCTTAATTGGTAGTAGGCTTTCGAGCCTATACAGCTTGGAGTAAGACAACATGCATAAAGAGGATGATGTGGTCAAAATACTCATTTGCCTAATAATTCTGCACTCCCTGTATACACATGCAATGGTTGGTGAGGTACTGTCAAACATCATAATACATGTGAATGTTACCGTTTACTGTACTTATGAATAAGTAACTTACAGGTGAAGTATTCCCGGATGACATAATCCCTCACTTCATTCCCCCTCAGTGTCCCCCTGTCCACATCCTCAGGTACAGGAACCAGCTGCTGCTGCTGCTCTGGGTCAATGTCCCCCAACAAACGTGTGTCCACAGCAATGTTGTTTAGAATACAGCAAGCATTGACAATGGAACACACTTTGTTGGGGTTATACTGTAGTGCTCCGCCTGTAACATCCAGACACCTGAACCTGGTTTTTAATAGGCCAAAGCTCCTTTCAATGACATTCCTTGTTCTTATGTGTGCCTCCTGGTACCTGAGTTGTGGCTCTGTAATGGGGTGCACCAAGGGGGTTAATAGCCATGGTCTGCAGCCGTACCCTGCGTCACCTGTCATGTAACATATGTGTTTGGATTACTACAGGTACATCATGTGCTTTAAAGGGACACAACATGAATTTCATATAAAAGATAGATTTAATAAAAACATTAAATTTGTGCATTATAAGCAATCTACTTTTATGCCAGTATTAGTCTAGACCAAAAATCTATTTTAAAGGACCAGTCAACACAGTAGATTTTCATTATCCAAAAATGCTAGATAACAAGACAATGCAATAGCACTTAGTCTAATATCAAAGTTATTTTTTATTACAATTTAAAGTGTTATGTATTTTGAAAATCCACCTGTACCATGTGACATCCATCAGCCATTCACAAATGCATACACACTTATTCTTGCACATGGTCAGTAGGAGCTGGTGACTCAAAGATATAAAAGATACAAATACTGTGCACATTTTGTTAATGGAAGTCATTTGGATAGTTTATTAAAATTAAAAGTCCTATCTGAATAATGGAAGTGCAATTTATACTAGACTGTCCATTTAATAAGAACCTGCAATTGTTAGCAGCTTGATAATTTACTTAGATTAGATCATTTTCTCCATTCTATAGATAACTTTTGATGACAAGCATATTAGATATGCTCAATAGCTGCTGATTGGTGGCTGCACATAGAAGCCTCATATGATTGGCTCATATATGTGAATTTCTATTTTTTTTAAATAAGATATCTAAAGAATAAATACAATGAGATAATAGAAGTGAATTGTAATGCTGTTTAACATTGTATTCTCTATCTGAAACATGAGATTAAAATATGTGTTTAGTGTCCCTTTAGTAGAAATATACAGACAGAATGAAGGTACTCACCAAGCAGCCATCCTCCCGAGAGTGTTCCATTTTCAAACATATTGAATAAGGAGGTCTGGCGCAGGATGTAGGAATCATGTGCACTCCCCGGGAAGCCTGCATACACATGTAAGAATTTCAGATTGGTATCGCAGACCATCTGGCAATTCAATGAGTGAAACCCTTTCCTGTTAATATAGAGGATTGTCTCATCATGTGGGGCCACTATACGCACATGTGTGCAATCAATTGCCCCCATGACATTAGGAATACCCCCCAGTCGATAGAAGCCTTGTTTAAGACGATTCCATTCCTGGGGGGTACGGGGGAAATGAATGTATCGTTGTGTCTGGTTATCTAGAGCAGTCAGAACCTCCCCTAGAATCCTGGAGAAGGTAGACTGCGCTAGGCCAGACACAAGCCCCTCTGTTGACTGGTATGAGCCAGTTGCCAGGAAGTGTACAACACACAACAGCTTCTGCATACCAGTCAGAGCTCGGTTCCTATACGCTTGAGGGTCAATATCATCCTTCAAGACCTCATATAGGTTAATGAGGCTTGCTGATGTCAAGCGATATTTTTCCCTGACCTCCACTTCTGTCATCCCAAACAGGGTGACCCTAACCCTGTGTACCCTTGGTGCTCTTCCCCTCTGCTGATGCCTTCGTCTTATAGGCCCTGCTGGCCTATGGGCAGCTGCAGCAACAGCAGCATGGGGAGCACCAGGAACAGGGACAACAGCAGGAGGAGCAGGGAGGGCAGCAGCAGCAGCTGGAGCAGGGACAGCTACAGCACCATGACCAGGGACCTCAGCAGCAGGGATACCATCCAAAACAGGGGCTTGTAGGGGTTCCAGCACCCCTTGTGCCCCACGACACTGTCTCACTCTAAATGCAATATACTGCAAGGGAAACATGGTGGCTAATGAGGGTGTGCATTTGCAGGTGTTTTAAGGCTGCAGGTGAGAGGTTGTGCTGTTTTTGATTGGTTTGACACACTTGCAGGGGCAGGAATAATAAATGCTTTTAAGAGGTTAACTATTTGTGAACAAGCTGCTGCTATGTATATTGTTAGGCATGCATTTGTTAGGCCTTCTCAGAGTTACGTTGGTTTCTAAGTCAGTGCAAGGGTTCCTGCGCCTTCAATTTGTGGCGAGCTGAGAATGGAGTAGATTTTGTGAAATCTGCGTGCGTAAGTCCTTACGCCGTATATTGGATAGCAAATTGCACGTGTTTTGTATGTCAGTCTATGGGCCAAAAAACTACGGGCGACGCCAGAAATCTACGCGCGTAACTTCTAGCTTACTCCGTATATAGGATACCAAACCCGCGCAAATCTTGGCGTCGCCGACTTTTGCGGGCGACGATTTTTATCGGATGGACCCCCTGTAGTGCATAGTTGCTCCTTAATAAAACTTTCAAAGACAAACTAGAAAACAAAAAGTATATTTGATTTTTTGTTCCAATAGAATGCGAGCTCAATCTGATTGGCTGATCTAATCAGCCAATCGGATTGAACTTGAATCTGATTGGCTGATTCCATCAGCCAGTCAGAATTTTCCTACCTTAATTCCGATTGGCTGATAGAATCCTATCAGCCAATCGGAATTCGAGGGACGCCATCTTGGATGACGTCCCTTAAAGGAACCTTCATTCTTCAGTTGGACGTCGAACGAAGAGGATGGATCCGCGCCGGAGGTCTTCAAGAACAGCCGCTCGTCATAGGATGGAACAACATAGAAGATGCGGCTTGGATGAAGATGTTTGCCGGTCCGGATCTACTCTTCTGCCCGGATAGGATGAAGATTTCTTCCCGAAGATGGACTTCTTCATTTGCCGCTTGGATCAAGACTTCAGCCGGAGGATGGACGTCACTCTTCAGCCCCCGCTTGGGCTTGGATCAAGACTTCGGAGGCTTGGATCAAGACTTCGGTGGACGGATCGGTGAACCCGGCGTGGCGAAGATAAGGTAGGAAGATCTTCAGGGGCTTAGTGTTAGGTTTATTTAAGGGGGGTTTGGGTTAGATTAGGGGTATGTGGGTGGTGGGTTGTAATGTTGGGGGGGGTATTGTATGTGTTTTTTTTACAGGCAAAAGAGCTGAATTCTTTGGGGCATGCCCCGCAAATGGCCCTTTTCAGGGCTGGTAAGGTAAAAGAGCTTTGAACTTTTTTAATTTAGAATAGGGTAGGGCATTTTTTTTATTTTGGGGGGCTTTGTTATTTTATTAGGGGGCTTAGAGTAGGTGTAATTAGTTTAGAATTGTTGTAATATTTTTCTAATGTTTGTAAATATTTTTTTATTTTTTGTAACTTAGTTCTTTTTTATTTTTTGTAATTTAGTTAGTTTATTTAATTGTATTTATTTGTAGGTATTGTATTTAATTAATTTATTGATAATGTAGTGTTAGGTTTAATTGTAACTTAGGTTAGGATTTATTTTACAGGTAATTTTGTAATTATTTTAACTAGGTAGCTATTAAATAGTAAATAACTATTTAATAGCTATTGTACCTAGTTAAAATAAATACAAAGTTGCCGGTAAAATAAATATAAATCCTAAAATAGCTACAATATAATTATTCGTTATATTGTAGCTATATTAGGGTTTATTTTACAGGTAAGTATTTAGCTTTAAATAGGATTAATTTATTTAATAAGAGTTAATTTATTTCGTTAGATTTAAATTATATTTAACTTAGGGGGGGTGTTAGTGTTAGGGTTAGACTTAGCTTTAGGGGTTAATACATTTATTATAGTAGCGGTGAGGTCTGGTCGGCAGATTAGGGGTTACTAATTGAAGTTAGGTGTCGGCGATGTTAGGGAGGACAGATTAGGGGTTAATACTATTTATTATAGGGTTTTTGAGGCGGATTAGGGGTTAATACATTTATTATAGTAGCGGTGAGGTCCGGTTGGCAGATTAGGGGTTAATAATTGTAGGTAGGTGGAGGCGACGTTGGGGGTGGCAGATTAGGGGTTAATAAATATAATATAGGGGTCGGCGGTGTTAGGGGCAGCAGATTAGGGGTTCATAGGGATAACGTAGGTTGCGGCGGTGTACGGAGCGGCAGATTAGGGGTTAAAAAAATATGCAGGTGTCAGCGATAGCGGGGCGGCAGATTAAAGGTGTAAAGTGTAAGGTTAGGGGTGTTTAGAGATAGTAAGTGTTTCCCCATAGGAATCAATGGGGCTGCGTTAGGAGCTGAACGCTGCTTTTTTGCAGGTGTTAGGTTTTTTTCGGCTCAAAATGCCCCATTGTTTTCTATGGGGGAATCGTGCACAAGCACGTTTTTGAAGCTGGCCGCGTCCGTAAGCACCGCTGGTATTGAGAGTTGCAGTGGCGGTAAATTATGCTATACGCTCCCTTTTTGGAGCCTAACGCAGCCCTTCTGTGAACTCTAAATACCAGCGGTATTTAAAATGTGCAGCCAGAAAAAAGCACGCGTAGCTAATGCACCCCTTTGGCCGCAAAACTCCAAATCTAGGCCAGTGTATTTAAAAAAGTTCTATTTATTTAGTATTATGGACATGGACCAAGACTCTGTGTTTTTTAAAAAAAAATGATTGTTATGCCTAGAGGCATAATTTGTTTTGCCTATGCAAATCTGTGCTGCATGCTTAGCTAGAACACTTCAATTTAAAGATAAAGTGTTGCCCTCTGAGTCCAATGTCTCTCAGAATGATGCTGTTCAGGAAATGCCACAACTTTCTCCTCAAACCTTCCAAGCCTCTATGGCAACACATACAGTGCCCTGCAGTTCCTCTCAGCCTCCTGGAGGATTTTATTTGCCTGCAGATTTTGCTGCACAGGTATCTTCTGCTGTATCTTTGGCATTATCTGCTTTTCCTATGCTGGGAAAATGCAAGAGGAAAATTAGACTTTCCGATAGTAAGGTTTCTGTTCCACCTACTGCTACGCAGGTTGCTCTCCCTCATAAGTCTGATGAGGAGGATAAGCCAGTAGCCTCTGAGGGTGAAATCTCAGACTCGGACAGTATTATTCCTTCATCTGATACTGAAGAAGTAAACTTTAGATTTAAGCTTGAACACCTTTGTGTACTGTTAAAGGAGGTAATGGCTACCAACCCTAAGAAGTCTAGTAAACTTAATAAATACTATGATGTTCCTTCCTCTGTGGAAGTTTTTCCTGTCCCAAACTGTGTGATGGTGATTATTTCACAGGAATGGGAGAAGCCAGGGATTCCTTTCTCCCCGTCTCTCATATTTAAAAAGATGTTTCCTGATGCTGACTCCATTAAAGATTCTTGGTGCACGGTGCCTAAAGTAGAAGGGGCTATTTCTACTCTGGCTAAGAGAACTACGATCCCTATAGAGGACAGCTGCTCCTTTAAGGATCCCATGGACAAAAAGCTGGAAGCTTATTTGAAGAAGATGTATGTTCATCAAGGTCCTCAATGGCAACGTGCAGTTTGTATTGCCACAGTAACAAGTAAAGCATCTTATTGGTGCAACATCTTGTCTGAATCAGTTATATTAGAGACTCCGTTGGATGAGATGAAAGATAGGATTAAGGCTCTCAAACTAGCCAATTCCTTTATTTCTGATGCTAACATGCAAGTTATTAGACTGGGAGCCAAGATGTCTGGCTTCACTGTCCTAGCCTGCAGGGCATTGTGGCTAAAATCTTGATCAGCTGATGTTACCTCTAAGTCCAAGCTTCTGGCGCTTCCTTACAAGGGGAAGACCTTGTTCGGACCCGGTCTGGCAGAAATAATTTCTGATATTACGGGTGGAAAAGGGTCTTTTTGTACCGCAAGAAAAGAAGAATTTTAGTTCCTTTTCGTAACTTCAAAGGTCAAAAGTCTTCCTCTCCCTCTTCCAAGCAGGAGCAGTCGAGGTCTTCTTGGAAGCCCAATCAGTCTTGGAATAAGGGGAAGCAATAAGGGGAAGCAATCAAAGTCAGCAAGAAGGGTTGGCCCCCGGTTTTGCAGCAGGCTCCGTTTGAGCTAATGCATTCCATAGATATTAAGTTGCTATCTTGGAAGGTTTTGTTTCTTATTGCTATCTCTTCTGCTCAGAGAGTTTCAGAACTCTTGGCTTTGCAGTGTGATTCGCCTTGTCTTATCTTTTGTGCGGATAATGGGGCTCTTCATACTAAATTGGGGTTTCTTCCTAAAGTGGTTTCGGATAGATATATTAATCAGGAAATTGTTGTTCCTTCTCTCTGTCCCAATACTTCTCATAAAGAACGTCTGTTGCACAACTTGGATGTTGTGCATGCTCTAAAATTCTACTTAAAGGCGACTAAGGATTTTCGACAGTCTCCTGCCCTGTTTGTTTGTTTCTCAGGAAAGCGTAAGGGTCAGAAGGCTACTTCTACTTCTCTTTCCCTCTGGTTGTGAAGTATGATTCATTTCGCTTATGAGACTGCTGGACAGCAGCCTCCTGAGAGAATTACATCTCATTCCACTAGGGCTGTCTCCTCTTCTTGGGCTTTCAGAGATAAAGCTTCTGTGAAACAGCTTTGCAAGACTGCAACTAGGTCCTTTCTGCATACTTTTTCCAAATTTTACAAATTTGATACTTTTGCCTTGGCTGAGGCCTCTTTTGGGAGAAAGGTTCTTCAAGTGGTGTTGCCTTCTGTTTAGGTCTGCCTGTCATGTTCTCCCTCCCTGTTCATTCTGTGTTCTTTAGCTTGGGTATTGGTTCCCACTAGTATTTGAATAATGTGGTGGACTTTTCTTAGGAAAGAAAACAAAATTTATGCTTACCTGATAAATTTGTTTCTTTCCGGGTATGGATAGTCCACGACCCCACCCTTTTTTAAGACAGTTATTTTTTTACTAAAACTAAGGCACCTCTACACATTTGTGTTATTCTTTTTCCATTTCCCTTCGGTCGAATGACTGGGGTTTATGGGTAGTGGAGTGAGACTTAACAGCTTTGCTCTGGTGCTCTTTGCACTAGTAATTGAATGACGTTGTGGACTCTCCATATCCGGAAAGAAAAAAAATTATCAGGTAAGCGTACATTTTGTTTTTATGTAGGGGCTTTAAGGGACATTTAACTTAATTTTTACTTTGTTTCTTATAAAATAGGGGACCCACTTGTTAAACAAAAATTATTAGATGAACTTACCCACTTTATAGCAGCAAATAATGGATCTACACTTAACCCATTACACCAATGGGGAGCACTCAAGGCTTTCGTTAGAGGTTACCTGATGACTGAATCAGCAAGGCAGCATAGACTCCACCAATCACATATAGGAAAACTGAGAACAGACATTTCAAACCTGAAAAGGGAAGTGATAGCACACCCAAGCAATGCTAATAACAAACAACTGAAACAGAAAAACAAAGAACTAGACAATCTCCTCTCAGATGACGCTAACAAATCCATAAAACTACTAGATACACACTATTTTATCCACTCCAACAAACCGGATAGAATGTTAGCAAACAAATTAAAGGAAATCACTAGAGCTACAGCGGTACCACAGATACATACACCGACAGGAAAGGTAACAAATGACCCCCTAGAAATTGCAAACTCATTTGCTGACTATTATAATGCACTCCCGACTCCCAAAGTGAATCAAGAAGTGGCTGAACCACTAAATAAGTTCCTAGCAGACAGTATAATGCCTCAATTGTCTCAATCTGACGTTACAATGCTAAACAACCCCATTTCAGTAACAGAGGTTTTGCTTGCCATAAAAGATCTTAAGCCAAACAAAGCTCCAGGACCAGATGGTTATTCCGGAATATTTTATAAAACCTTCAAAAATATATTAGCCCCACAATTAGTCACTATCTTTAATTCTATAATGAAAGGAAGTGAAATCCCAAAAGAAATGCTCCTGGCCAGAATATCAGTTATCCCTAAACCGTGAAAAAATAAGCAGTTATGCCAAAATTATAGGCCCATCTCCCTTATAAACCAAGACATAAAACTGTTCATGAAAATCCTGGCAAATAGACTAAACGATCCCCTAACTAAATTGATACATTCAGATCAAGTCGGTTTCATTAAATCCAGGGAAGCGCCAGACAATACCCGTAAAGTCATCAATTTAATAAATTATGCTGCGGTACATGGAGTGCCTTCTCTGCTCCTTTCATTAGATGCAGAGAAGGCATTCGGTAGAGTAAACTGGAACTACATGACCGCCTTATTGACTAAAGTAGGAATACGAGGAGAATTCTTAAATGCTATCTCATTACTGTACTCAACTCCTGAAGCATATATTAGACTAGCAGGATATAACTCTAAATCAATACCAATCCGAAATGGAACAAGACAAGGATGCCCCCTCTCCCCACTGTTGTTCGCCTTGTGCATAGAACCCCTAGCACTTAAAATTAGGGAATGTACAGATATCTCAGGAATTAAAGTAACTAATACAATATATAAACTTGCATTATTTGCAGATGATGTAATTTTAACCCTTACAAAACCCACACTTTCTTTACCACCCTTATATAATATCCTACAACAGTTTGGAGCGGTGTCAGGATATAAAATAAATGAAGATAAATGCGAAGCCATAGGAATCCATCTACCATCGCATACTAAAAAATTGTTAGAGGCTAATTTCTCCTTTAAATGGGCAAGCAAAACTATAAAATACTTGGGAATTCACATCACGACTGATGTCTATGCACTCTTTAAATATAATTACAAACCCCTATTCGCACAAATACGGCAACTTATGTCCAAATGGACGAAATACAAAATATCATTCCTGGGAAGGATTATAGTATCTAAAATGACAATCCTACCAAAACTTCTTTACCTGTTCAGATCTTTACCTATATCCATCCCTATAACGGAATTACATAGTTTACAAAACGATATTCTCTCTTTTATTTGGCAAAATAAAAAAGCGAGGATTAACAAGCATATTATGACCAGACATAGAGAAGGGGGAGGAATGGGTATACCCCATCTGATATCATATTACAACGCCGCCAGAATGGCACAAACAGCTTTATGGTGTACAAGAGATAAAAACATACAATGGGTGCAATTAGAAGCTAACATAATAGAAGTTAATAATATAGCCAAACTTCTATGGTTCACAAAAGAAAGCAGGCCCCAGCAGGGGAAGCGATTCATATCCATTACACACACATTATATATCTGGGACAAATTAACACATTGTTATCAAATCACAAACACCAAATCCCCGATAACCCCTCTAATTGATCTCAACTCCTCCATAGATAAGATAGTACAGGATAAATGGGCTAACACAGGACTGTACAGGATAGCAGACACCCTCATTAATGGGACATTCATGACACATAACCAATACAATGAACTAGACCCTTTAGACACACATACGTGGTACCACTACTTCCAGTTATGCTCTAGAGTACATGAAATTATGGGTACATCAACCACACACGTTACCAAACCCTTTGAATCCATATGTCTTTCTAAAACTAGGCTAAAAGGCTCCATAACTAAATTATACCTAATATTCAATATAAATAATAACACGAACAAAACATCAACAATGGACAAATGGGAAGCTGATTTAGGAAAGGAATGGGCAATTACAGACTGGATTCAGACACTCAGACAGGGTACAAAGTTCACGATTAACTCTGCATTACAGGAAAATTACCTAAAATCAGCCTATAGATGGTATTTATACCCCACTAGACTACATAAGATAGGAAACCAAAATAGTAATTTATGTTTCAGAGGATGCGGAGAGATTGGCACCTATATGCATATGTGGTGGCACTGTGAAAAAATACAACACTTATGGCAAGAAACAAACAAATTATTGCAAGACATATATGACAGAGAAGTAACATTATTACCGGAACATGCTTTGCTACACCTCCCAATGAGAGGATTCCTACCAAAACAAAATAAATTAATTGCTCAATTATGTACAGCCACGAGATTATGCCTTGCTAGATACTGGAAAAATGAACCACCAGGGTTCTACATAATTCAACAAAAAATAGAGTATTTATACAAAATGTCTAGTTCAGTAGCGGATTTAATGGCAACTAAAGACACATTCATAGAAATATGGGAACCTTGGATAATGTACACAGAAGCAAAATATAGAGAGCAAGCCAACACCATAACAACTGTCAGGCCCTATATCAATCCTGGTGTACAAGCTAAATAGCCAAAGACAAGCTAATAGTATACCAACACAGACCATATCAGGAGAGTTACTGATTTAGGAGAGATGTTGAAGTTTTGAATGTACAAGTCAACTATTCTTAGTTTATATCTATTTGTTGTCCTTTTATATCTGATAATAATTCATACAAAGTTTTCAGGAAAACAAGAATGGACCACAGACTTTACTGTTTAAATTTATTATTTTTGTTTTTTAGTTTTTTCTTGCATTATATAATTTATCTTTCTGTTATGATGTGCAAAATATGCAAGCACAATATGTTATATGTTACATATGATAATAAAAGCAATTTCTGAAAAAAAAACCAGGGTATTTCAAAAATATTTCCCCCCCAAAACCTTATGTTTCTGTTCTGAATTTGATCAATGTTTTCTTGCCATGCTTGCAGAGGTGTGTCCCTCTTCACCAGTCATGCCAAAGCAGTTGTCCTTTTCTGCTATTTATTTATTTATTTATTTTAGTTTACTTTTATTTTAGTTTACTATGAAATCTTGTGAGATTTCAGTGATATCTCATGAGATCACAGTGAATAAAAGTGTGACTTCAGCACTGATGAAGCTGATTGGATGTTTTATTTTTCTACATGTAGCTGACAGCACTTACTATTGTGAGCTGAAGAAATTATAAGGTAAAAATACCTTTACATAGAGGTGTTCAGATGATATTTTCTTGTCAACCTTTTACAGTTATATTGCATCACATTCAAGTGATTTAGCATATGGGTATTATGGCCCTTTAACATGTTTTTTTTTTTTTTTAAAGGACAGTATACACCAATTTTCATATAACTGCATGTAATAGACACTACAATAAAGAGTATTATGCACAGATTCTGATATAAAAATCCAGTATAAAACCGTTGAAAAACTTACTTAGAAGCTTCCAGTTTAGCTCTGTTTAAAAGGTTACTGGAACACCCACTGCAAGTGGGAAATAGCAGACACTCCCCCTCCCCCTTCCTTTACATATGAAAAGATCCTTTACACAAACAGAAGCAAGCTGAAGTAGGTATATGTCGGTATTCTCCTAAAACTTTTGGGGCTTGGTAAGGAGTCTGAAAATCAGAGCAATGTTATTTAAAAATAAGCAAAACTATCCATGTAAAAAAAAAAAAAAAAAAAAAACGTATGGGCTATATAAATGGATCATCTACAAAACATTTATGCAAAGAAAAATATAGTGTATAATGTCCCTTTAAGGAAAAAATAAATTCTCAACATGTAAATGCCATGTGGTCACTCTGAATAAGAGAAGGTGCACAGGTACTAGTAATTTTGGGGTCAGAAAATCCTTGTTGGTTGATAGTAGCAGCGGGTCATCTCACTAAACCGTAGAAGGTCGAGTATGATCTGTTCACTAAAATGTTGTAATTAGAAAAATAACAATGTATTTACTTTTTGTCTCTATAACAACTATGGAGCACTAAATTTACTGTGTTCTCTAAAATATTTTAAAATTGTGTTTAATTTGATTTGTGATCAAGTAAATATGTGTAGAGATAAATATAATTATTTTCAAATTGAATAAAAATCTTTGATGAGTAAAGCTAATTAATTTGCTTTTTAAATAATGTAATTACAAGTGAAACAATGATCAAAAACCAAAAAAACAAGTTTACATTTGACTTATTACCCTATAATTTGTTGTGAGACAAGTTATTATTTAAATCATTTGATCTCTTCAATCTCACATTAGATATATTATCTATAGAGCTGTGCATGATAGGATCTCATCTATCAGATAGCATACAGCATACTTATCTTGTTTTATAAATATATTCAGTGATAAATTAAACATTCTTTTCTTATGGAATCATTCTTACCAGTTGTACCACCAGAGTATCTTAAAGAGACATTGTACACTAGATTTTTCTTTGCATAACTGTTTTGTAGATGATCCATATATATAGCGCATCTGATAGCGTTTTTATAAAAATGTATAGTTTTGCTTATTTTTTAAGAACATTGTGCTGATTTTCAGACTCCTAACCAAGCCCCACAGTGCCAGATGTATACACGCGTTTACAGACTCCTGCAGGCTCCTCTTTATGTTATCTGTCTTTTCATATAAAGAGAGGTGGGACGGGGAGTATCTGCTCTTTTTGTTTACTCAGCCCCTTTTAGTGGGTGTCCTGACTACCTCAACAACAATGCTAAACTGGGAACTTCTAAGTAAGTTTTTAAAAGGTTTTATACTGGATTTTTATATCAGTATCTGTGCATATTTTTCTTTATAATAGTGTCTATTACATACAATTATATTAAAATTGGTGTATACTGTCCCTTTAACACTTATTTGTATATTTTCATAAAAGTAGTTATAATACGACCTTTAAAAATGTCTGTACTAAACACTCATCTGTGTTCTTGAAACCTTAAATATAATTAAAATTCCATGTTAGCCTATTATACATATTATATTAGGCAAATAATATTTTTTAGAGCAATGCTTTACTAAGTTAGAGTCTGTTATTAGCATCAGATACAGGTAATACAGATACCCCAAGAAATATCATCTAGGGTCCGATGATCTAAAGCTCTATGCTCAGACATCTAAGAAGATCTAAGAAGTCTTGTCAGTATGGAGAAGGTCCTTAAAAGAATTTTAGAAATGCAAATTTAAAGGGATATGAAACCCAATTTTTTTCTTTCATGATTCAGATAGAGCATGCAATTTTAAACAACTTACTAATTTATTATTTATTTGAAAAGCAGGAATGTGAGCTTAGGAGCCGGCCCATTTTTGGTTCAGCACCTGACTAGGGCTTGCTGATTGGTGGCTAAACATAACCAGGGTGCTGAACCAAAAATGGTCTGGCTCCTAAGCTTACATTCCTGCTTTTTCAAATAAAGATACCAACAGAATGAATACAGATTGATAATAGGAGTAAATTAGAAAGTTGATTAAAATTGCATGCTCTATTTGAATCATGAAAGAAAAAAATTGGGTTTCATATCCCTTTAAGCTTGAGTCTTGTTTTATTTGGCTCTGGATGTGAAGGAGAGACATCTACATTACACTATAAGGTCTAAAAAACACCAAAGTTTTTGATCATTGGGCCCTTAGTATAGGCTTTTAAGGATCAAGAACTTTGGTTCCAGTTTAAGTTGTCAGTAAATTTTGATCAAATAAGAAAATTATTTTTAGTAATCAAATGATAAATATCAAAATTGAGGAATTTCTTAATGACAAATGCGGTATTGTTTGTGGGATGTAAATGAAATTTACTATTCGTAATTTACTGAAATTCAGTACTTTACTTAATACTGATATAGATGTGGTGATGCTATAAATGTAGCAAGATAAGTATTTTGAAATAAACTTCCCAAGACAAATTATCTAGCTTATTATTTTTATCATTATTATTGTTTATTTATAAAGCCACAGCATATTCTGCAGCACTTTGACATGATAAATACTATTTACAATAAAACAATTAATTGAACATTTAAGGGAATGTGCTATCCAAGTTGCCACCTTTGATATAATATCTCTACACAGGGCTACACAAGACATCTTAAGTGCCAAACAATAGGAGCATGTGAGGGACATGAGTCGAAAAATGTTAGTTGTATGTAACCTTAAGGGGTTCTTTAAGGATTATTTAAAAGACTAAGGGCTCGGTGCTATAATCTTTGCCAGCTCAAAACTACTTTTTCTCGCTGACTCTCACAGGGCTGCCCCAGTGCAATGACGTAAAAAAGGGGCAGTGGCGAAATGGCTCCTATTAAAAGTAATGAAGCTTGCTGGTTAGGGAAACTTCGCTGCTTAGTGCGAAGTTAGCTGGGAGCGAGTGGAGGACTTTAAAACTAAAAATCCTGCAACCAATATAACTCACATTATGCTGCTTTCTGCGTATAGCATCTTGCATTCGCCTATATTTTAGTATGCATTTGTTTTTCTTTTGGGGTTATAAGTGTTCGTATTGTTTTGAGAAAAGCTCGCCACCTTTTAGCTGGTGATAAAAAACTAGGAGATCTGCAGTGCGAAAATCTTTATAGAATTACGCGGGGATTAGAGAGACATTTTCATA
Organism: Bombina bombina; assembly: GCF_027579735.1. NCBI lineage: Eukaryota > Metazoa > Chordata > Amphibia > Anura > Bombinatoridae > Bombina > Bombina bombina. The sequence goes on from NC_069503.1 coordinate 382,645,720, forward strand.
TACGCCCATGGAACGCCCATTTTACGAAAAAACAACAATTATGCTTTGCATTTTGTATTTATAAGTTCAAATTTCTGTGTGATTTTTGTGCATCCAGTGTACTACAATTACGATTTACGCTGTGCATATTTAATTGTATTTATTCCTGTGTAAATTTCATACAAATGTAACTTTTTTGTTAACATACGATTTTTGGTGAAGAATTTTGTTACGATTTTTGATGCACCTAAACAATACAATTTTTCCCTGCTTATTTTTGTGTGAATGGTTAAAATATTTGTTTTGTATAATGTTTAAAATAGGAATAGTGTTGTGCACATTTCATATGAAAATGCAGTATATGCTCCTTAACAAGACACCCTGTTTTTAGGGTAAAAAGTGGCTTTAGATCATTCCACCAGGGAAATAGAAGGTGAGTATTCTTTAATAATGTCACCAGCCCAGAGAGCTTTCAATCATCAAGCCCTGAGACTTTGAGATAGATTTATTAAATCTAGGATGGACATGACCCGCTGTAGCAGATCATTTCCGTCCGTCATCACTAAATGCTGACAGCATATGTCTAGTAAAATGCGTGTGCAATGCCGCCCCCTGCACATATGCAGCCAAAAGTCCGCTAGCAGGGGTGTCAATCATCCGATCCTATCTGATCGGGATGATTGCTGCCGCTACCTCAGAGGTGGCGGATGAGTTAAGACTTGCACAGAGACAGCTGCATTCGCAGCTTAATAAATCTGCCCCTGACAGGCAAGTCTTGTAGATCAAGGCAACACATTTAACAGAATAGGTGCAGTTGCAGACATAAATATAAGGTTGTGGGCAGAGCAAGGGGGCTGGTGAGAGAATATTTACACAAATATAGGAGATGCTAAGAGCCTATTATGTCAGGGGCCAATATGTATACTTTGATTCTTGAAGCTAAGGGAAGCCAATTGAGAGATGGTCAGAGTGATGCAACAGACAAGGTCTCAGAGCTGCGTATGCTCTCTACTGAATTATAAAGGCTAACACTTCTACATATATTTCCCTTATTAACTTTACCAAAACAATGCAGTTTATACTAACAATATTACCATGGGTAGCCTTGTTATCTGCAGACTCAAACCTGGAGTGGCTCCTCCAAATGAGGCAAAAGCTGGGTGAAGTTGGACAACTGAAAAACAAATGCATTAAACAAGATGTTTAGTTATAGTCAAAAATGTTTAGACTTGGCTGATATGTTTTATAGTATCAACACAACAGAAAAAGTCTGCCTGTTTGTAATTAAAGAAGGTATAAAGCAATGGTTACAACCCTTTACAATCCGGAGTCACATTTCCTTTTTCACTCACGGGATGGTGAATCATTTTTATAAATACAATGCATAAAAACATAAAAAAATATTTGTCTCTGTGAAAAAAACTCAAAAGTTAATCAACAAAATAAGTGCCAAAAGCTTATAGATACACATATATAGTCAGAAATCTGTTGAATCCTCTCAAATAGAACAGAAATAAAACAGCTTTTTGAATATTGCGAAGGGGAGAGGTAGTTAAATGGTATGAGATGTGGAGCACTAGAAACCTATATTGTTATGATGATCCTTGAGCCTAATGTCAAACAAACATGCTGTTGAGTATTCAGACTTGAATATCAGATTATCTTGATGGTATTGAGCAGTCTTCCAAGTGAGAAGTAAAGTCTATGGGCAAAATTACAAGTTTTGCGGTACGGCTGTACCGCTGCCAAATTGGCCTTTGCGTGCAGAATGGCAGTTCTCCTGTATTACAAGTTGCGGTGATACGGCTATACCGCAAGAGTTTTAGCCTGTACTGCAACTCTCCATTCCGCACTCAAAAAATGGCTTTTGAGTGTGCAATTTTCATTGTGCCTGTATTACAGGTTGTGCGGTCTGGCTATAACGCTAGCGTTATACCTTATACCGCTACGATCCATTCCACGATAAGAGACCAGTAGTTATGGATTTTGCGAAACAAAAATGTTTCACAAAACGCATAACAAAAATTTTACAAAGTACAGTAACACCCATAAACTACACTATTAACCCCTAAACCACCATCTCCACATAACAAATACTTTAATAAACGTATTAACCCCTAATCTGCTGCCCTGCCACATAGAAAACCCTAAAATAAAGTATTAACCCCTATACCGCTGACCCCCCACATCGCCAACAGAAAATAAACCTATTAATCCCTAAAATGCCGACCCCCCACATTGACAACACTAAATAAACCTATTAACCCCTAAACCGCCGACCCCCCACATCGCAACTACTATAATAAAGCTATTAACCCCTAAACCGCCGGCCCCCCACATTGCAAATACTAAACTAAACCTATTAACCCCTAAACCGCTGCCTGCCCACATCGCAAATACTAAACTAAACCTATTAACCCCTAAAACGCAGAGCCCCCACATTGCAAATACTAAACTAAATCTTTTAACCTCTAAACCGCCGCCCTCCCACATCACGACACACTAAATTAAACTATTAACCCCTAAACACTCCCTAACTTTAAATTAAAGTTACAATATAACTACCTTTAAATATAAAAAAAAAATACCAGTGAAATAAAAAAAACATAAGCTTAAACTATAAATTAGTTCTGGGTTCCCGCATCACACTTAGGGTTCTGGGGTTTTGCTGTTTCTCTTGTTCAGAGAGGGATTGCCTGGTATTTCGGGGCTGGACTGTACTGTGGAGTCAGGATCAGACTGATATGCTTCAGGAAAGTTCTTCTCTGTGAAAGGCACATGTTGAGCAAAAAGAGGCTGCTTCTTGGGTGGTAACTAGCCATAGAACAAGCTATTATGCTATTGTTCGTTCCCAGGTTGAGCGCTTCTCTCTTTTTATTTATGCAAATTATGACACTTAGGGAAGTCTCCCTAAGTGTGATGCGGGAATCTAGACGTGGACCCATTGCTCAGTGTGCCTAGAGGGATATGGCTGCACCTCACTGATGAGGCCCACAATATGCCAAAACGTATGTCTGGTGTTTTGCTGTTTCTCTCGTTCAGAGAGGGATTGCCTGGTATTTCGGGGCTGTACTGTACTGTGGAGTAAGGATCAGGTTGATATGCTTCAGTAAAGTTTTTCTCTGTAAAAAGCACATGTTGAGCAAGAAGAGGCTGCTTCTTGGGTGGTAACTAGCCATAGATCAAGCTATTATGCTATTGTTCATTCCCAGGTTGAGGGCTTCTCTCTTTTTATTTATGCAAATTATGACACTTAGGGAAGTCTCCCTAAGTGTGATGCAGGAATCCAGACATGGACCCGTTGCTCAGTGTGCCTAGAGGGATATGGCTGTACCTCACTGACGAGGCCCACAATAGACCGAAGCGTACATCAGGGGCGCGATCCGATATACGGCGCAGGTTTCGGCGCAATCGTGGAAACCTGTGCCGCCCGTAGTTTCAGCTCGCACAGCGAGCTATCACATATACGGCGCCGGCAGTTGCTAAAGTGCCGTAAGTCTGGCAAACTAGCGATGTCCAGAAATCTGCGTAAGTACAAATTTCTGGAGTCGCCAGTGACTTACGGCACTTTAGAAACTGCCGCCACCTACAAAAACTGACTAAAATATTAAATCTCCCGTTACTGTCTAACACGCCTCCCAAACATAGCCCGACACGTATACCCCTCTATCCGCAATCCCCCCTCTCACTCCTAACAATAAATATATTAACCCCTAAACCGCCGCTCCCGGACCCCGCCGCCACCTATATTAACTGTATCACCCCCTAATGTGAGCCCCCTACACCGCCGCCACCTATATTATATATATTACCCCTAATGTGAGCCCCTACCCCGCTGCAACCTATTTAAACTACATTACCCCCTAATGTGAGCCCCTACCCCGCCGCCACCTATTTAAACTACATTACCCCCTAATGTGAGCCCCTACCCCGCCGCCACCTATTTAAACTACATTAACCCCTAATGTGAGCCCCTACCCTGCCGCCCCTTATTTAAACTACATTAACCCCTAATGTGAGCCCCTACCCTGCCGCCACCTATATTAAAATGATAACCCCCTAATGTGAGCCCCTACACCGCCACCACCTACATTAAAATTATTAACCCCTAATCTAATCCCCCTACCCCGCCGCAACCTACATTAAAATGATAACCCCCTAATGTGAGCCCCTACACCGCCGCCACCTACATTAAAATTATTAACCCCAATCTAATCCCCCTACCCCACCGCGACCTACATTAAAATGATAACCCCCCTAATGTGAGCCCCTGCACCGCCGCCACCTACATTAAAATTATTAACCCCTAATCTAATCCCCCTACCCAGCCACCACCTACATTAAAATAATAACCCACAAATGTAAGCCCCTACACTGCAGCTACCTACATTAAAATGATTAACCCCTAATCTAATCCCCCTACACCGCCGCCACCTATATTAAAATGATTAACCCCTAATCTAATCCCCCTACACCGCCACCTATATTAAAATGATTAACCCCTAATCTAATCCCCCTACACCGCCGCCACCTATATTAAAATGATTAACCCCTAATCTAATTCCCCTACACCGCCGCCACCTATATTAAAATGATTAACCCCTAATCTAATCCCCCTACACCGCCGCCACCTATATTAAAATGATTAACCACTAAACCTAAGTCTAACCCTAACACCCCCTAACGTAATTATTATTAAAATAAATCTAAATAATATTAATAATATTAACTAAATTATTCCTATTTAAATCTAAATACTTACCTATAAAATAAACCCTAAGATAGCTACAATATAATTAATAATTACATTGTAGCTATTTTAGGGTTTATATTTATTTTACAGGTAACTTGGTATTTATTTTAACTAGGTACAATAGCTATTAAATAGTTAATAACTATTTAATAGCCACCTAGTTAAAATAATTACCAAATTACCTGTAAAATAAATCCTAACCTAAGTTACAAATACACCTACACTATCAATAAATTAATTAAATAAACTACAATTATCTAAACTAAAATATAATTAAATACACTAAACTAAATTACAAAAACAAACAAACACTAAATTACAAAAAATAAAAAAAGATTACAAGAATTTTAAGCTAATTACACCTAATCTAAGCCCCCTAATAAAATAACAAAGCCAGCCAAAATAAAAAAATGTCCCTACCCTAAACTAAATTACAAAAAGTAATCAGCTCTATTACCAGCCCTTAAAAGGGCCTTTTGTGGGGCATTGCCCCAAAGTAATCAGCTCTTTTACCTGTAAAAAAAAAGAACAACCCCCCCATTACAACCCACCACCCACACACCCCTACTCTAAAAAAAACCTAAGTCTAACCTCCAAGTGGTCCTTACCTGTCCTGAAGACCGGCGGAGAAGGTCCTGTTCCAGGTGGAGAAGTCTTCTTCCAGGCGGCGACCTCTTCTTCTTCCAGGAACCAGCCGGCGCGGAGAGGAGGAGTTGAAGACCGATGACCGCGGAGCTGAAGACCGTCCTTTCTGGAACTGAAGACCGGCGATGCAGGAACTGAAGATCGGCGACGCTGGAACTGAAGACCGGAGCCATGGAGCGTGGAGGACCCTCTTCATACGATCGCCGCCGTACACTGAATAGGAATTCAAGGTATTAAAGTAGCTTTTATCCGATTGGCTGATTAAACAGCTCTTTTACATAAACAAATTACAAAGTACTCCCTAACAGTAAACCCCCACACCCAATCAACTCCCACCCCAAAAAAACCCCTAAGTCTAAAAAAAACCCTAAGCTACCCATTGCCCCTAAAGTGGCATTTGTATGGGCATTGCCCTTAAAAGGACAATAAGCTCTTTAGTGCCCATTAAAAAATAAAAAAGCCCTAATCTAAAAAAAAAACACCCAAAAAAACCCTAACACTAACCCAAAAAAATGTACACACAGCCTGAAGTCCGGAAATCCATCTTCATCCAGGCGGCAACAAGTCTTCATATAGGCGGCGACATCTTCATCCATCATGGGGCATCTTCTATATTCATCCCGGTGGCACAGAGCTGTGGCAGCATGGAGCTGAGTAGGACCGGTGGTGACGACGACATCCAGCGCGGAGCCTCCTCTTCATGCGATCTCCGCCGCACACTGAAGATCGAGTGCAATGTACCCATTTTATATTTGGGGTACCTTGCATTCCTATTGGCTGAAATATTCAAATCAGACAATAGGATGAGAGCTGCTTAAATCATATTGGCTGTTCAAATCAGCCAATAGGATTTAAGCAGCTCTCATCCTATTGGCTGATTTGAAAATGTCAGCCAGTAGGAATGCAAGGTACCCCAAATATAAAAGTGGTACCTTGCATTCAATCTTCAGTGTGCTGCGGAGACCGCATGAAGAGGAGCCTCCACACCACTGAGGACCGCTGCCACTGAGGACCGCTACTCCGGATCCGCGCATCGGGGAAGACCGCTCCGCACCTCCGGGAAGAAGATAGAAGATGGTCCGGCCTGGAAGAATAACTTCACTGCCAGACTTCAGGAACTGTGAGTACCTATTTCGGGTTTTTTTGGGTGTTTTTTTTCTAGATTAAAGATTTTTTATTTTAATGGGCAGCAAAAGCGCTGATTGCCATTTTAAGGGCAATGCCCATACAAATGCCCCTTTGGGGGCAATGGGTAGCTTAGGTTTTTTAAGAGTTAGTTTCTATTATTTTGGGGGGCTGTTAGGGGATACTTTGTAATTATTTTATGTAAAAGAAGACATTCTGGGCAATGTCGTACAAAAGGTTCTTGTAAGGGCTATTGGTAGTTTATTGTTAATTAGGGGGTGTTTTATTTTGGGGTGACTTTTTTATTTTTATAGGCGTATTAGATTAGGTTTAATTTTTATTATTTTGGATAATTTCGTTTATTATTTTTTGTAATGTTAGTTTTTTTTATTTTTCATCATTTTAGAGGTTTTTTTTTGTAATGTGTGTGTTTTTTTTTTTCGTAGTGTTAGGATTTTTTAATTTTGTAACTTATTTTTTTTCATTTTTCGTTTATTTTTTATTTGTTTAAATAGCTATGTTAGGTTTATTTATAATTTAAGCTTAGTTTTTTTTATTTCAAAGGTAAGTTTTTATTTATTTTAAGATAGTTATATTGTAACTTCAATTTAAAGTTAGGGGGGTGTTAGGTTTAGGGGTTAATAGTTTAATTTAGTGTGTCGCGATGTGGGGGGCCAGCAGTTTAGGGGTTAATAGGTTTAGTTTAGTAGTTGCGATGTGGGGGGGGGGGGCGGCGGTTTAGGGGTATTAGCTTTATTATAGTAATTGCGATGTGGAGGGCCAGCGGTTTAGGGGTTATTAGGTTTAGTTTAGTGTCAGCGATGTCGGGGGCAGTGGATTAGGGGTATTTAGACTAGGGTTTTATGTTAGGGTGTTAGACATTAATGGGGATTGCGTTGTAGCGATCGCCATTCCGCTATCGCAGATGTTGTTTTCTAACACTTTCTCTCCATTAATGTCTATGGGGAAAACGTGCACAAGCACGTCAAGTCAGGGCTTGGCTTTTGTGAGGTATGGAGCTTAACGCACCCTACCGCACAACAAAAGAAGGTTTTTCTGTTACTTGTAATGAAAGCGCTATGGAAAGTATGGTAGCGCTACATTTTTAGCGTTATTTACGCACCGGGTTTAGCGCACAACTTGTAATCTTGGTGTATATTTGTTCTAGTACCTTACTTAAACATATTGGAAAAAGGCAGTCATATTGTGAATAGTAATTGTGTACATGTTAAAGTGTGTTGCTTTCAGCATTTTTACTGCTCTACAAATCACTATCTAAATATGTATAAATAGTAAATAAGTTCTGTATTGTAATTCATAGCAAAAGGATTATCAGATTCAATCCCATTAAATTTTCAACAAAATGAATTAGGCAAATGTCAATACCTGCTGAAATCTTGTATATATCATCTATACACTTAGACGAGTTTAAGTCATAGAGCATATGAAACTACTATTGCATATTGTTCTAACTATTCCATATTTATTTGTTGGTATCATATTCCTTAGCTCTATGTGGGAGTCAGTGCAGATACATAAGAGTAACAGCAAAACAACTTCTTAAAGGCTTACAAACTAAAATAAGAAGAATTTGCTGAAAGAATGTGATGAAACAGAAGGGAACGTTAAAATATATGACTCACCAAAGCTGGAGGGTTAAAGATGCAAGGATATAAAACTTATAGAGGTGTTCTTTAGCGAAGAAACTAACTGAATTTAGGGTTGCTAGGTGTCCAGTATTCAACTGGACTGTCCTGTATTTTAGCAGTCTGTCCAGGAAAAAGTCTCAGTGTGTTAGCTAATTTTAAATGGCCTCCTATACCTCAACACTTTACAAATATGGAGCAGAAAGAAAAAAGGAGCAGTCAAGGGGGTCAAAATCACTTCTGTTCACGTGTGCTAATATCAGCCAAAGAACTAACATTATTTATTTATTTACTGGCAGCCAAAGAGTAAAATGACTGCACAGTTGTGAAAAATATGCTTGGTGAGATGAAGAGTGGGGTCTAAGGTAGAGCTTTTTGGGAGGGGCGAGGGGGGGGGGCATTGTATGACCACACAGACCATAGTGTCCAGTCACTTTCAGCTTGTCCAGTATTTTTGTGGGGGGACAGCTGGCAACCATAACTGAATTATTCTGATTGAGTTTGTACACTGACTGCAGCTTAAAGAGACAGTATACTATAAAATTGTTTTTCCCTTAATGTGCTTCCAATTACTTTTTTTACCAGCTGCAAAGTATAAAATGTATGAGATTTGCTTTTTTAAGGTTTATTTGTGTATATGAAATAGCTGAATTTGTGTTTTAGAGCCACCACCTAATAAAATGGGTTGAGCTTGTAGGTATAATCAGATCTCATTACTTTATCACATTGCGTACATACACCTGCTTCTTTATCCTATATCTGTCCATAAACCAATCACCACAATGGAAAATTAACATTTTATTACCTTATCTCTTCTATAACCCACTGGGAGTGTAATTTCTTCTACTGGCTGTGTTAACACAGCTTTGCCTTGAGACCAAAAACTTTCAGGATGGGTGGGGATACCACAGGCTAAATAAACTATTTCAAATCCAATATAAGGGTAATGGAAATTCTTGTAAACAATTTAATACACTCCAGAAGGTAAAGTGGATCATTGGGAACAAATTAAAGGGGAAAACATTTTTTAGTAAACTATCCCTTTAAATGATGTATGGATGTTAATGAGAAGGGAATGTGTGTGTGCTAGTGGTTCAGGTGTGCTGCTCCTGCTGGGAGCAACTTGTTTGAAGTCTTTTTCATTTAGAAGAGCGGGCACTGCCCTGCAGTGCATCTGGATGTTGGGCCTATATCTTGTTGTTAGGTTAGCTTGGTGTATTGTATGTGCAATTAGATTTTATGTAGGGTTGCAGTGTCACATGGAAACCAGTATCTCCTCAAATTAAAACCTTACAGGGACATAAAACAAGCTGGTATAGAGACAAAATATAATAATATGTACTTTAATTACTTTACTGCAAATTATACTGCAGTGCTTAGCCATTAACCCTTTCTTTTTAGTTTCTGAATTGTAAAGCTCTAACTCCCCCCACACATTTCCTTCTATGGCTACATATATATCTATTGTTCTTTTGGTAGAATGCAAAAGTGAATAGGGATTATCTGCTGGAGCATGCCTAGAAGCTGAGAACTCAGTTGAAATACAAATGAACTTTGCTCTGGTTTTTCAGTACTTTGGATTGGATTCTGTAGTGCCGGCACAATACTTTATTATTAGGCAATTTGACCTAAGGTACCTTTAGGGATTTGTATGTGACTGTATTGATGTGTACATGTGTTGTTTTATGTGTTAATAAATCCTTTTAGACACAATATGTCATTTATCCTTTTGTAAAGGAACTCCCCATTTGTTCCATTTTTGTTTCTGTATCTCCTTACACTCTGTTTGGCACTAGAGTGTTTTAGGGGGAAATTTTGGCATTTTATCTTCCTTTTCATCCTGGTACATCCCCCCCTTTGAACCTAACAACCGAGACTGCTGGAGCTTTTTTGCAGCGACGACGTACATATATACAGTGTGCGGTACGATAGCCAAAGTACTGCACCAACAAATATATGCGTAGGATTGGGCGAAGGGGTTAAGCTTTTATCACTGCAAAGAGAAAGACAAAAAGTTTATATAGGCATCAGTGGTCAATAGATATCAGTTGTCAAAAGTATACAGAAACTTTATAAGCTGAGTGCATTGTATTGAAGGACAGTGTATCTACTCTGGAAGTTTTCCAGCTCTTAAGAAATATAAAAATGATGAGAAGAGCAATAAAAATTCGCAAATGAAAAGGTGTTAGGAGAGTTATCAAAATTATGACCTGGAATAACCTAATGTTAGAAAGCATTAGCAGAAAAATGGAATCCATTTCAGGAAAGGAAAATTTTAATATTTAATGATCATTAAATTGCATATATCTATGTAAAAGGAATATGTTGAATCATTGGAATTTGTACCTATATATCTTGCTTGCTTTGTGAGACATTGTTAGATATTTGAATGTAATCCTACTTATGCAGTGGGATGATATTTTGAAGACTATTCAACAAAATACAAAATAATAGTAAAAGAACTATAGGTATTAAAGGGACAGTAACACCAAATAATTACAACATTTTTCTGCAGTCTTCCAATAGACCACTGGTTTTCAAACTTGCCCTCAGGCCTCCCTAACAGGCCAGATTTTGAGGATATCTGAACTAGACCACAGGTGAAACAAACAGCTTATTAGTAAACATGGTTATTTTTCCTGCTCTCATCCAAGGTAACACAGAAAACCTGGACTGTTGGGGAGGTTTGAGGACAGCTTTGAAAACCAGTGCAATAGAATGACATATCAGCAGAGTCTGATTTTTTTTAGAGCAGATTAACACCTTGTTTGATGCAATTGTTTTTCAGTATTCAAGCACCACCCATCACTTTTCATATTTGGAGGAACCAACCAGGGCATCTGTCTAGAGAAAACATTGTTATAGTTTATGGCTTCAGCAAAAATGATAAGATAACAGACTGCAAATTAAGGACTGAAAGGTGTCAAGTTTAGGCATGTGGAGACTTCCTATGTGCTCTTTCAGTTTTTAGAGCTGTAATTTTAGACTTATATTAGATTTATATTACAGGAAAAGGGGGAAAAATAATAACAATTATACAGCAAAGTTGTTTTGCTATGTATAATTATTAATTTTATTTCATAATCTCAAAGGATTTACTATCCCTTTAAACAAGAAAATATTGTTGCATATAATATTTTATGTTACAGTAGCTGGGTGTCTTCTGGTAAAAAGGATTAAGTCAACTGAGTAGAAACAATATTTTGCACTGTGTAAATATGATGAAAAGCTATTATAGCTCCATATATGTAATATACCCCTGTATATTGCTCCAAAAAGTTGTCAGTATTTTACAAATAAAAGATAATGATAATACCTTGACTAAAAGCGAAATAAAGAAAGGTAAAACAAAAATGCTGATCTATTACAGAATAAGGAGCATGAGTCCAAGACCTTTTAAACACATTTTAAAGGCACATATTCTAGTGTAAGAGACCCAGACAGACACACACACAGAAATGCAGAGATTCATACACACAGACAAAGTTATACACACACAGATACAGATAGACAAAGACAGAGGCAGACACATATACACATTGGTAGACAGACAAACAGAGGCAGAGAAACACACAGACAGACACATACACCCAGAGAGCCAGTGACAGAACATCACATGCAGGGTTACACACACACACACACACACAGACAAGGATACACACAAACATAAAATTACACATGCTGACAGGGATACACACTAGACATGTGTAGCAGCAAATAATTTGTATTAGAGAAATAATGTGTAACGTATATTAAAAAAAAAAAAAAGTTTTTCAGAATATTTGTTTGCTGCACTATTCAGCAACATCATTTTTGTTAATACGCCTACATACAAACACACACACACAGGCAGGGATACACACACACACATATAAACACACACACACACAGGCAGGGAAACACAAATATAAAAGACACACACACAGGCAGGGATACACACATACACATATATAAACACACATACAGGCAGGGATACACACATATATAAACACACACACAGGCAGGGATACATACATACAAGCACATCCACCCAGGGTTACACACATATATAAACACACACACAGGTAGGGATGCACACCTACATACAAACACACACACAGACAGGAATACACACATACAAGCACATCTACCCAGGGTTACACATACATATAAACACACACACACAGGTAGGGATATATATACACATGTATACACACACACATCTTAATAATTGCACTCAATGGGATTTTTTTAACAAAAGTATTATTTGTATCTATTAGTTCTCCTGTCTCAACGGCAGTCTACAACATCTGGGGATACTGCGTCCAATAAATTTGGCTGTGATATTCCCGGAACCGGATGTCGTGGAATGCCGTTGAGACAAGGAAGACCAGAGCAACGGATGGTTGAATAAATCACACACAGCATCCTTCAATGTCATATAAAGCTGTTGAGACAAGGAGAACTAATCGATGTGGTGTCTTGGTTTTTTGTTCTTTATTATAGCAATCACACTGTGTAATATTTAATGAAAAGAAGAACAGTGAAAGGATATCTTGAGAGACATTCTACCTGTTTGAACTACCTATAGTTCTGTACACCTATATATTTGTGGTTTTGGGGTGGAATTTGCTTCATACTCCTTTGTAGACATTTCTTTATGAAATAAAAGTTTTTAGCCACCTTCAGCCAAAAAATGTTTTGTTTGTGCAGCAGATCTATAATGAAATTTTGTTTTGTATGTATTGGCCACCTCATGCAACTATAAATGTAGCTGTAAAATTTAGAAAGCTGGAAATGATAGATGAACCGAAGCGCTCATTGAATTTCAAACATGTATTTGCTGTAATTTCATTTAAACCAGAAAACAGTCAATTTGAAGAAAAGACTAAACCCTAGGTAAGAAAAATAATTCCTAAAATGTTTTTTTCCCAAATATGAAACTGACAGTCTGCAAAAGGAAATACATGAACCTGACTCATGGCAAATATAATGATATAAATATATATCTTGCAGCGCCAAGATGTCAACCATACAAGCTATACTCCAAATGCGGAATCTCCCAACCAGATCCCAAAATGTCAATAGAATAAAGTGCTTAGTGAGTACAGCGCTACAATGCCCTAGAGGAGGGGTATATGGCTAAAGATGGTGTCCACAATTGGTAATACTATCTGTAATTAGTATATGAAAATAATAATAATACAAATAACCGATGGGCCTGAATACATATGTATTACAATATGGAAAAAGGAAATTATAATATAGATCAAACACTCCTAAATACTTTGCTTATAACATTTAATATGACATATAGAGTTTAAAATCCTTGACAATGTAAGCATACATAAAATACATAAAATGCAAAAAATTACAAAAAACCCTAAAACAAGATCTGATGGTACAGTTATGTGTACATGAAAAAAAGTGTCCAGTTATAAAAATAAAATCCTGAAAATCCGAAAGACAGTCATAAGATCCTATGATATGTCGAGCTGATGTAATATCCCAATGCTGGTGTGTTCGAACTTAGTGAAGAAAGTGAACCACTCAGTGATATGTGAAAAAGAACTAATTAGCATACAAGTCTCCTTCCAAAATTGAAAAACCAAAAATCTAAAATTACAACATGTGATATCACAACTGTGTACGAAAAAGTAAAAAATGAAAAAATTAAAAATCAAAAATGAAAAAAGTGAAAAAATGAAAAATGTGATAACTGTGGGGTGTACACCCAAAAAATATATGCCTTAGTGAATGTCTAATGTATCCTTAAAAAACAGAACAAAATGTTCCCAAAAATGATCTGTGGTAACTAAATGTATATCCAAACAAGTGTGGTAATAGGGATTCCTAGGTGTTGGTCCTCTTCTTAAGGAATGTGTTAAAACTTTGGTGATGTCATCTTGAACCTATAAAATGGTACAAAAAACAAACATAGTGCAATAAAGCTACTAGAAAAATAGGAGTAAAGGTATTCTACTCACCAACTGAGATCCTGAGCCGTAATACCAGTTAGTCAACGCGTTTCGGTCCGCAAAGGACCTTTCTCAAGACTGGTACCGGCTCTCTAGTTAGCCCACCTTAAATGTATTGATTAGCCAATTGAATTAGATCGATTTTGGCGCCTAAAATTTGCGCCAGAAATTTGCGCCGAAAATTGCGCTCTTTTTTGATTATAAAATCCTAGCTCATACTCACTGTGTATATCCCTTCTTTATGTGTGTTTCATATTTTATAACATTTCTCAACATCGTGGTTCAATATGCATGAGGCCGTATCCCGATTGCCGGATGTTTACACCGGAAGTGGGAATTAACCGGAAGTGGCGTCGTAGCTCATATACGTACTTCCGGTTGGCGCTACTATTATCGCATGCAATACCTCTATCTATAGGGGCTGTGTCTCTGAAGACCTGAAGTGTATGTGCATAGTGTGGTTTCTAAATGTATTGTAATTGGTGGTATTAGGCTCAGGATCTGTCCAAATATGCCAAAAAGGTATAAATATATAATGACCGTTATCTGCATAGCGTTGGTCTGTAACAGATCCCAAGATTTATATGGCATATAAAAATACAAAAAATACAAAAAATATACAACCTTATAAATATAATATATAAATAATAAATATAATAAATATGTGTTATTTGATAGACCATAGTTTACATTACATTGGTCTGTAACAAATCTATTACAAAGATTTTTCCACATAATTTTTAAATACAAAGATATAAAACATGTAAAAACATATGAAGACATGTGGGAATAGGAATTTATAATGTGTTATGACACTTGGGATCGAAGGAAATGGAATGTCTGGTTCTGAGAACCAAAATTTCATTAGGCATTATGGACCCTTACTTTAATGATCATGTTATGCATAAATGTGTATATGACCCAATGGAAAAGTATATAAAATATAATATATAAATAATGCATAAAAACCTTATAACAACATATAAAAGCTCATTTAATATAAGTTTAAAACCTCAAAATGTATATAAAAAATGTATATAAAAAACGTATATAAAAAAACTATATTCGTTAAGACTGAGGGTTAGAAGATGAGAGTTAAAAAGTGAGAGTTAAAAAAACTGTGTTAAAAGATCTGGATTGAAAAATCTAAGAGTTCGCTCATTGTTGGGGGCAGGATGTCCTCTCCAAATATAAACCTTAAATAGAGACCTTAAAAAGAATGTCTGTGGTTTCTAAATTTTAAAATCCTAAAATTCTTGAACTCTAAAACTTTAAAACTCCAAAAAACCAAACTATCAAAATTCCAAAATGTCAGAATGTATATGATGGATGGCCCTTTGGTATATTTCCACACTTTTCCACCCATTACACCAAATGTTATAAGGGATCAGATATGGGGTTAGTAGATGTTAGATGTCAAGTGGAATCAGCTCATAATAGATGGAATATTTCCATGCTGCTGTTTAGACCTTTGGGGAAGGTGCAGTCTAACAGGAAGATCCACTTGGATTCTACTTTCAAAAGTTGTCTTTCGAAAATCCCCCCCTCTCCAATTTTTCATTGGTCTACTGATGCCCATATATTTAAAAGTTTTATTGCTACCATTGTGGACTTTCTTAAAATGTTTATATAGTGGAAAATCCTCCTTGCCCCACTTTATCTGTAAAAGATGCTCTCGGATTCTGTCTCGGAGTTTCCTGGAGGTTTGCCCTATATATTGTAGTCCACATCCGCATTCAATTAGATATATGATGCCCGAGTCCTGACATCTGATCATTTCTTTCATATTAAAAGACTCTTGTGTGATCTTGGATTGGAACGTATGGCTTTTCCTACCATGTTTACAGGCTTTACATAGATGGCATGGAAAAAAGCCTTTTAGTTGTTTGCCATATACATCATTTATTCTGGTCTTTCTGGTCACTATAGGGACACTGGGGGCAATCATAGTCTTTAGATTTTTTGTTTTCCTATATATGAACGTGGGGGACTCTTCCAGATCCTTCCCAATCACATTATCTTCTTTGAGAAAATGCCAGTGTTTTTTAATTATCTTTTCAATTAAAAACCTGTTCTCACTGTATTCTGAAATAAAGGATACCTTTATAGTATTGCTTCCTTGTAGGGTCTTCTCTTTGTATTTTAACATAGATCCTCTGTCCATTTTCTCCACTTCTTCTATTGTTTTATGTATAGTCTTTTCGTCGTATCCCCTGTCTATAAATCTTTTTAGAAAGCTGGAAATGATAGATGAACCGAAGCGCTCATTGAATTTCAAACATGTATTTGCTGTAATTTAATTTAAACCAGAAAACAGTTAATTTGAAGAAATGACTAAACCCCAGGTAAGAAAAATAATTCCTAAAATGTTTTTTTCCCAAATATGAAACTGACAGTCTGCAAAAGGAAATACATGAACCTGACTCATGGCAAATATAAGTACAATACATATATTTAGAACTTTATATAAATGCATAAAGTGCCAAACCATAGCTGAGGTGTCTTAAGTAATAAAAACATACTTATCGAAAGACACCCATCCACATATAGCAGATAGCCAAACCAGTACTGAAACAGTTATCAGTAGAGGTAATGGTATTTAAGAGTATATCGTCGATCTGAAAAGTTAGGTAGGAGATGAATCTCTACGACCAATAACAGAGAACCTATGAAATAGATCTTCTGTGAGGAAAACCATTGCATTCAATAGGTGATACTCCCTTCACATCCCTCTGACATTCACTGTACTCTGAGAGGAATCAGGCTTCAAAATGCTGAGAAGAGCATATCAACGTAGAAATCTTAGCACAAACTTACTTCACCACCTCCCAAGGAGGCAAAGTTTGTAAAACTGAATTGTGGGTGTGGTGAGGGGTGTATTTATAGGCATTTTGAGGTTTGGGAAACTTTGCCCCTCCTGGTAGGATTGTATATCCCATACGTCACTAGCTCATGGACTCTTGCCAATTACATGAAAGAAAGTGAAATATTTTATGATTCAGTTAGATCACACCATGTAAAAAAAACCTTTTCTTTTCAAATTGACTTTGTTGAAAAGCATACCTAGGTAGGCAGCTTAGAAGTGTGCATGTCTGAAGCACTTTATGTCAACAGGTTTGCAATATTTATATATTTTTTAACAATCTTATACATTTTGCAACCACTGCTGTCATTTAGTTCTCAAAAGTATGTAACAACTGTTGCCATATAGTGCCTTAGACACGCGCACGCTCCACATCCTACCCACCTGCTTTTCAACAAAATATATCAGAAGAACAAAGTAAATTTTATTTTAATTTAAAATTAATTTTTAATAATATGCTTTATCTGAATCATGAAAAAAGGATTAAGTATTACAGTAACATATATTTTGCAATACAAATATAGAAATATACATTCTACTAGTTATAAAGTGATTAGTTGAATATACTTTCTTCTTTTAGAGCCAGAATATGTTCATTTTATAACTATTTCAACATAAATCTTCTTTTTTTTGTTTAATTTGTCAAAGGATTCAGTAATCTGTGTACTCTGCATCAAATGTGTTTTCTCCGTTTTAATCACAGTATGTTCTATACTTAAGGAAAATGTATAAAAATATTTTAGAAGCTGATTTTCCAACAATTCCCCAGAGAGAGGGAGATATTCCCTAGAACTTAGTATGTAATTGCTAAGTAAGTTATCCTCTATAGAGTTTTCGTTCCAGTTCCTCCTACCAGCGCTTTGTGCTGATTCTACAACTGTTGTATGTAGGTGGCACAGCTGTGTATGTTGACGGGCTTGGTGGCTTGGGAATATTGACAACACATTTAGTTGACATTAGTAAATCAAATCAAGTTTCTGCTTGATGTTATCTCTTTTCTTCATTAGAGACAACGTGTTGCCAGTATTTTATATGCATTAGAAGCAAGATCCCAGTTAAAGATGTATCAAATGTATGAGCAAAACAAGCCAAAAAGATTCTGAAATTTTGTTTTGCCATTTGGGTATGTTCCAGATAAAGGATGTTTGATGACAATATAAAACAGTTATAAGCCTGTCTAAGAGAAATTCAATCTACAAGAAAGCATTTAAATTGTGATATAGTGTTTGGCAGCTGAACCATCAAGATATATGTACTTGTCTCATATACTGTAGCAATGGGGGCCACAATATCTAAGAGGATTGATTTGTCACAAGAACTGAATAAAGATTGTAATTTTAAAGGGGAATTCTAATGCAATAAATATATGCTGTAATTTATTAGAGTATATATATTTTCTGCAATTGTAAGCCTAGATAACTTTATGCTTAAAGGTAAATGAAACCTTTTCTTTCATTATTCTGATAGAGCATACCATTTTAAACAACTTTCCAATTTACTTCTGTTATAAATTTTGTTTCTTTCTCTTGGTATCTGTTATTGAAGGGGCAGAAATGCACTACTGAAAGGTAGCTGAACATATTAGTAAGCTAATGGGGCAATATACATATATGTGCAGCCACCAATCAGAAGTTAGCTTCTAGCTTCTGAGCCTAACCAGGTATCCTTTTCAGCAAAGTAACTAAGCAAATTAGATAATAGAAATAAATTAGAGAGTTGTTTAAAAATGTATGCTCTATCTGAATCATGAAAGATAAAAAAAATGATTTCATGTCCCTTTTAACCCCTGCAAAGTCCTTGCAGATTCTGAGCAAGACAAAGTTGGAGATTGGTGATGTCTTGCTACTGTTACTCCTGATTTACTCAACAGCCATTTCCTGCTCAGGTGCTGCAAAGGATGGTGAGAACGGTCAAAAACAGCCTACAGACCACCTCCAAAGACCTACAACATCACCTTGCTGCAGAAGGTGTCACTGTGCATCGTTCAACAATTCAGCGTATGGGAGAGTGATGCGGAAGAAGCCTTTTCTGCACACATGCCACAAACCGAGTCGCTTGAGGTATGCATTTGGACAAGCCAGCTTCATTTTGGAAGAAGGTGCTGTGAACTGATGAAACAAAGATTGAGTTATTTGGTCATAACAAGGGGCGTTATGCATGGCAGCAAAAGAACATAGCGTTCCAAGACAAACACTTGCTACCCACTGTAAAATTTGGTGGATGTTCCATCATGCTGTGGGGCTGTGTGGCCAGTGCCGGTACTGGGGATCTTGTTAAAGTTGAGGGTCGCATGGATTCCACTCAATATCAGCAGATACTTGAGAATAATGTTGAGGAATCAGTCACAAAGTTGAAGTTACCCCGGAGCTGAATATTTCAACAAGACAAGGACCCAAAACACTGCTCAAAATCTATTCTGGCATTTATGCAGTGGAACAAGTACAATGTTATGGAATTGCAATCCCAGTCCCCGGACCTGAATATCATTGAAAATCTGTGGAGTGATTTGAAGCGGACTGTCCATGCTCGGCAACCATCAAACCTAACTGAACTGGAGATGTTTTGCAAAGAGGAATGGTCCAAAATACCTTCATCCAGAATCCAGACACTCATTACAGGCTATAGGAAGCGTCTAGAGCTTGTTATTTCTGCTAAAGGAGGCTCTACTAAATATTATTGCAATATTTCTGTTGGGGTGCCCAAATTTATGCACCTGTCTAATTGCGTTTTGATACATTTTCTGTTAATCCAATAAACCTCATGTCACTACTGAAATATTACTGTGTCCTTCAGTTATTTGATAGATCAAAATGAAATTGCTGATCCAAACACCAAATTATTTATAAATGAAAATCATGGAAATTGTCAGGGGTGCCTAAACGTTTGCATATGACTGTATTTATGTTTTTAAGTATTCAGTGAACTGGAGCCAGAGTGGAAGGCTCTTTAACCCTTTCATGACAGGTTAAATTTATCTAACAACGTTCCAATGTAGACAAATTGAAATCCCGCGATCGTACATGCGATCGCAAGATTTCAGTTATGGGATCGGGTCAGGGGGTGTTCCTATGATACTAGGCATGCCCTCCAGACCGCTATTGCATCCAAGAAAAGCCATTGGCATTAAAAGGTTAAATAGAAAAATATTCCAATACACTTGTTTATCATGTCTTGAATTTTTTTTTCTATAACATTCAAATTAAGTACTCACTTTTGTTAATTTATGCAAGTCTGCTGCCATTTTTGCTCTGGACCAGCAGTTCTCACAAGTGGTAATTTAACTATGTGTTTAACTCATTTGTGGGGGTTAAACACATAGCATTACTAGGTTGCTAATTTTAAAGTGACATGCTCTGATGAATAAGAGCATGTGATTTGTTTTTTGCTATAATGGCTCTATTTCCTTTTATTGTATACATATTCATTAAGGTTAAAAATTATAATATAATAAATAGTATTAATAATATTATAATATAATATATAATCATAGAATGGATCTCACTATGCTTGTCCCTAAAGGTTATATAGAACACAAATATGTCATATGACCCCAAATACAATGAGAAATTCCTATTCAATAAAATGTATACTTTCCTCTTGTGTATTGAAATACATTAAATCCTGAATTTGTTCTGTTCTATAACCCCCCCCCCCCTCTAAACAAAACTGCTACGGCTTTTTGATTTTTGATTTCGTATTTGCCTCAGATATTGTACACAACTGGAGATAATAGAATATAATAACATTATTACAGCTACATGTGTCATTAGTTAGTATTAAATTAGGACAACCAACCTCCTTGCTGTTTTGCAAAATTGCATTCTATAAACGTACAGCTGATTACCTGAAGGTAACTTGAACATAGAATAGCTTTTAATAGTTTGAACTAAGAAAGCTTGCAATATGTTTTTTTACTTCTCATTGCATCTTTAGCTTCACAGGTTTTAAATTACAATTTTAAAGCACATATGCTTATATTTAGCATTTATACAATATTTCATCTGTGTATTTTAATCTCGCTGGCACACATGATAAAGGGACAGGTAGCCATTAGAATTAATATCCTGCCAGTCAACGTAATATGAACAAAATATATAAGGAATAATATTCATGTTGGAATAAACTGGAATGCATGTAAGTCAATTTCAGTATTTTGCATATAAACCAGACTTTTGATTTGCATAATTGAGCAAAGGGCTTCCTATGCATCTGTTCACTGAGAAAAGGTGGCTCTGAATAAAAAAGTAGTGACAGCATTGTTGAAAACATAATGGACTTTCCACAAACTCATCTAGATATATGCTATAAGTAATAACCAAATTTACTGATGGTTACCTGTATTTTGAACCACAAAAAACTTTATTCACATTTTATAAAACTGATAACCTATCCAAAAGTGTTTCTGTGGGAAGCCTGAAAGGGACTGTGATCATTATTAAGCATCCAAAATGTTTCAGCATGTTTGGAATCTAAAATTCTTTTCTGGGCATTTTTTAAGCTGATGGCAAGGTTACTAAAGAGCATAGTAACATTGGTTTGCAGATAAACTACATCTGGCTTTCCCATATGATGGTTTAGATTAGATTATAGGGTCTTCAGGGCATGCAGATTTTTGGTTTATTATTATATTCCACTGTGACTGGTATTACCATAAAGGACTATGAATTAATAATGGGAAGCAAAATAAATAAATTGTGTATTTATATCTTGTGCAAAGTTTTGAATATCATTTTGTGCTTTTCAAATGCACAATGTTACATCTTAAATGGAAAGTTTTTATTTGCAATTTCATGCAGTATTTTAGTGAATATTGGATTCATGCACTGCATGACAAAATATGTAATGCAGCTAAAGATGAAAGGCAATAGGTAAGATTTCTGATCATTAGTTTTTGTATTCAAATGTGTTGTATCTAAAACATATTGACAACGAATAAACAATTGATTGGCAGAAAATATGTTAATCACAAGAATATATATTCAAGCTATTATTAAAGGGACAGTCTACACCTTAGTCATCTTAAAGGGCTCGATTTATCAAAGCTGAGGCAGACAGGGGCGCATATACGCACCCCTGTACGCCTCAGCTCACCTGTGGTGGGGCGAATTTACCCGCAGGTAGTCACCATTGCACACAAGTGCAATTTTGCGCTCACGTGCAATCCCACCCCCTGCCTGCGCACAGCCAATCAAGCATAGGCAGGAGCTGTCAATCTCCTCAGTCGGACTAGACCACAGAGATTGAATTTTGCCACCTTAGAGGTGGCAAAGAGATTAGGAAAGCAGCGGTCTGGTGACCGCTGCTTGTTAAATATGGCGAGCAGGTTCATACGAGAACTTGCAGCCATAGGGCTTTGATAAATCGAGCCCAAAGTCTTACCTTAGATTAAGCTGCAAATAGCCTCCTGCACATTTTCTACATCATGCAGCAGGAATAGTAAAAAAAAAGTTATTTGAATGAATATTGTTTCTGGCCACTTTGATATGGTTGCCAAGCTCAGCCCACTGATGACATCATGAACTAGGTTGCATATGGCATCCAATCACAAAAGGCTCACTATTTGGATTTAAAAGACTGCCAATGCTAATCAGCAGAGTGCCTAGATGCAGCTCTAATCGTAATGTCATCAGTAGGAGGAGCTTGGCAGCCATTTCAAACTGGCCAGAAACAATATTCATTTTAAAATAACTTTTTAACTGTTCCTTCTGCATGATATAGAAAGGGTGCAGGAGGCTATTTTCAGCTTAATCTAAGTAAGACTTTAAGACAAATAAGGAGTAGACTGTCCCTTTAATCACTCTTCTGAAAAAGAACAATAACAGAATCATCTAGATTGTAAGTTCCCACGGGAATAGGGTCCTCAATTCCCCCTGTATTTTATGTAATATTTTGTATTTCATTGTATTGTTTCTCCGTTGTACTTTTATCTTTGTACCCATGGGCAGCGCTGCAGAATCTGTTGGTGCTTTATAAAGAATAATAATAATACTAAATAACAAATAAAAGTTGCACAATAAAGTAGCCAAAGTTTGAGTTCAATCGAGGATTCTTGTGTAAATCTGATTTCCAAATGCTCATGACTCTAGATAGAAATATTTTTCATGGAATTTTAACTTACTCAAAATGTAAGCTTCCATATTAATTGGTTCAGTGGTTTTAAGTTAAGTATGTATAAATTTAAAAAAACCAACATGTTCTTTTACTGAGAATGAGCTGGTATTGCAACTTAAACAGGTTAATGAATTGTTATGAAAATATTATGAAATGTGGAAGGAAAATGTGCCAGGATGTGTCTTTTTTAGAAAGCAAGCTGGACTTTTTTTTTAGTTTCGAAGAAATACATCTTCAAAGTAAAAACGGCTAGATTACGAGTTGTGCATTAGGGTAAAAAAGCAGCGTTTTTTACGCCCGCTGGTATTACGAGTCTTGAAGGTTTAGGGTCACCACACACTATTTTGGCCTTACCACAAAACGACTTACGTAAACTTCGTAAAGTCTTTTTTCTATGGGACTTCCATAGCGCCGGTATTACAAGTCTGTCCTGGGAGGCCAAAAAGTGAGAGGTACACCCTACCCCGTCAAGAGTCTTAATGCATTTAAAAGTCAGTAGTTAAGAGTTTTATGGTACAACGCCGTAACATAAAACTCATAGCTAAAGTGCTAAAAAGTACACTAACACCCATAAACTACCTATTAACCCCTAAACCGAGGCCCTCCCGCATCGCAAACACTATAATAAAATTATTGACCCATAATCTGCCGCTCCGGACATCGCCGCCACTAGAATAAACATATTAACCCCTAAACCGCCGCACTCCTGCCTCACAAACATTAGTTAAATATTATTAACCCCTAATCTGCCATCCCTAACATCGCCGCCACCTATCTACATTTATTAACCCCTAATCTGCCGCCCCCAACGTCGCCGCCACTATACTAAATGTATTAACCCCTAAACCTGTCTAACCCTAACACCCCCTAACTTAAATATAATTTAAATAAATCTAAATAAAAATTAATATTATTACCTAAATAATTCCTATTTAAAACTAAATACTTACCTATAAAATAAACCCTAAGATAGCTACAATATAACTAATAGTTACATTGTAGCTATCTTAGGGTTTATTTTTATTTTACAGGCAAGTTTGCATTTATTTTAACTAGGTAGAATAGTTATTAAATAGTTATTAACTATTTAATAACTACCTAGCTAAAATAAATACAAAAGTACCTGTAAAATAAAACCTAACCTAAGTTACAATAACACCTAACACTACACTATAATTAAATAAATTAACTAAATTAAATACAATTAATTAAATTAAATTAGCTAAAGTACAAAAAAAACCAAACACTAAATTACCGAAAATAATAAACAAATTACAAGATATGTAAACTAATTACACCTAATCTAATAGCCCTATCAAAATAAAAATAAAAAAAAAATAAAAAAAAACCCTAGCCTAAACTAAACTATCAATAGCCCTTAAAAGGGCCTTTTGCGGGGCATTGCCCCAAAGTAATCAGCTCTTTTACCTGTAAAAAAAAATACAAACAACCCCCCCAACAATAAAACCCACCACCCACACAACCAAGCCCCCAAATAAAATACTATCTAAAAAATCCTAAGCTCCCCATTGCCCTGAAAAGGGCATTTGGGTGGACATTGCCCTTAAAAGGGCAGTTAGCTCTTTTGCGGCCCAAACTCTAATCTAAAAAAATAAAACCCCCCCAATACACCCTTAAAAAAACCTAACACTAACCCCCTGAAGATCGACTTACTGTTCTGAAGACCTGACATCCATCCTCAAGGAAGCGGCAGAAGTCTTCATCCAACTGAGCCAAAATCCTCAACGAAGCCGGGAGAAGACTTCATCCAAGCCGGACGAAGTGGACCTCCAGATGGGCAGAAGTCTTCATCCAGACGGCATCTTCTATCTCCTCCATCCGACGCGGAGCGGCTCCATCTTCAAGACATCCGGTGCGGAGCATCCTCTTCAAACAACGGCTTCTTACTGAATGACGGTACCTTTAAGTGACGTCATCCAAGATGGTGTCTCTTAGATTCTGATTGGCTGATAGATTTCTATCAGCCAATCGGAATTAAGGTAGCTTGGATGAAGACTTTTACCGACATCGTTGAGGACTTGGATGAAGACTTCTGCCGCTTCCTTGAGGATGGATGTCCGATCTTCAGAACAGTAAGTCGATCTTCAGGGGGTTAGTGTTATGTTTTTTAAGGGTTTATTGGGTGGGTTTTATTTTTTAAATTAGGGTTTGGGCCGCAAAAGAGCTAAATGCCCTTTTAAGGGCAATGCCCATCCAAATGTCCTTTTCAGGGCAATGGGGAGCTTAGTTTTTTTTAGATAGTATTTTATTTGGGGGGTTGGTTGTGGTGGGTTTTACTGTTGGGGGGGTTGTTTGTATTTTTTATACAGGTAAAAGAGCTGATTACTTTGGGGCAATGCCCCGCAAAAGGCCCTTTTAAGGGCTATTGGTAGTTTAGTTTAGGCTAGGTTTTTTTTTATTTTGGGGGGGCTTTTTTTATTTTGATAGGGCTATTAGATTAGGTGTAATTAGTTTAAATATCTTGTAATTTGTTTATTATTTTCTGTAATTTTGTGTTTTTTGTACTTTAGCTAATTTAATTTATTTAATTACTGTTAATTTAGTTAATGTATTTAATTATAGTGTAATGTTAGGTGTTATTGTAACTTAGGTTAGGTTTTATTTTACAGGCACTTTTGTATTTATTTTAGCTAGGTAGTTATTAAATAGTTAATAACTATTTACTAACTATTCTGCCTAGTTAAAATAAATACAAACTTGCCTGTAAAATTAAAATAAACCCTAAGCTAGATACAATGTAACTATTAGTCATATTGTAACTAGCTTAGGGTTTATTTTATAGGTAAGTATTTAGTTTTAAATAGGAATTATTTAGGCAATAATATTAATTTTTATTTAGATTTATTGTAATTATATTTAAGTTAGGGGGTGTTAGGGTTAGGGTTAGACTTAGGTTTAGGGTTTAATACATTTAGTATAGTGGCGGCGACGTTGGGGACGGCAGATTAGGGGTTAATAAATGTAGGTAGGTGGCGGCGATGTTAGGGACAGCAGATTAGGGGTTAATAATATTTAACTAATGTTTGCGAGGTGGGAGTGCAGCGGTTTAGGGGTTAATATGTTTATTATAGTGCCGGCGACTAGCTCATCGCTGACTTAAACAGAGCTGGTATTTGAGGAGCACAATTTTGCTCTAAAGCTCACTTCTTGCCTTTTAACGCCGGGTTTGTAAAAACCTGTAATACCAGCGCTGTAGGTAAGTGAGCGGTGAGAGAAAACTGCTCGTTAGCACCGCACAGCTCATAACGAAAAACTCGAAATCTAGCCGTTTATGTTTTGCTTGAACCAGTTCACAGTAAAGGTAACACAGGTCATAATCTTTTTGGCTTTTGTTAATAATATTGTTAGTTTTAACCATATTTAGAAGGATGGCCAACTGGCAGCCTGAGAGCTACACGAGGCCCTTGGCACTAGCCTTTGTGGCCCTTTCTATCTATTTATCTGTCTATCTATTGGGTACTTATAGAGCTCAAACTAATCACCCATGGGGGTCTCAAGGCACTAAGGGGAGCAGATAGGAGGAAGGGGGAGGGGATGGGCCTTCAGTAGAAGAGCCAGGTTTTGAGGTCCTTTCTGAACTTTGTAAGGGAGGTGGATTGTCTGAGGTGCAGTGGGAGGGTGTTCCATGTCTTTGCTGCCATGTGGAGAAAGATCTTCCATCGGCTGTGGATTTGCTGATGCGGGGGATGACTACGAGTGCTTGGTCAGCTGATCAGATTTGTCTGGCGGGGGTGTAGAAATTTACACAGTGGTTGATGTATTCGGGTCCGATGTTCTGTAGGGCCCTGAACGCGGGGGTAAGGAGCTTGAAGGTGATTCTCTTGTTGATGGGGAGCCAGTGAAGGTTCCTTAGGTGTTCGGTTATGTGGCATTGGTGAGGGATGTCGAGGATGAGTCTGGCTGAGGTGTTCCGGATAAGTTGGAGTCTCTTTTGGAGTTTGATGGTGGAGCCGGCCTACAGTGCCTTGCTGTAGTCCAACTGGCTGCTGACGAGGATGTGGGTGACTGTTTTCTTGGTTTCGGTAGGGATCCACTTGAAGATTTTCCGTAGCAGGTGGAGAATGTGGAAGCATGTTGAGAGTATGGCATTGATTTGTCGGTCCATGGAGAGTGAAGAGTCCAGGATGAAGCCTAGATTTCGTGCATGGTCAGTTGGGGTTGGAGGGTGACCGAGGGTTGTGGGCCACCAGGAGTTGTCCCATGCAGATTTATTGGGTCTGAGGAGGAGGACTTCAGTTTTGTCTGTATTCAGTTTGAGCCGGTTGTAATTCATCCAGGCGGCGACTGCTGTTAGGCCTTCATAGGCATTCTTTTTGGCGGTGGTGGGATCTCGTGTGAGTGAGATGATTTACTGGGTGTTGTTGGCGCAGGAGACGATGTTGAGGTCATGGCATTGGATGATGGCGGCAAGAGGGGCCTTGTAGATGTTGGAGAGGGTGGGGCTCAGTGAAGAGCCTTGCGGTACACCACAGTTGACTGGTGCGGGTCTGGAGGATAAGGGTGGGAGTCTGACTTTCTGGGTCCTGCCCATGAGGAAGGAGGTGATCCATTCCAGGGCTTTGTTGCAGATGCCGGCGTCGTTTAGGCAGGTGCGGAGGGTGTTGTGGTCAACAGTGTTGAATGCTGCTAAGAGGTCTAGGAGGATGAGGGCGGCGGTTTTTCCACTGTCGAGCATGGCGCGGATGTTGTCTGTCTTCAGTGGTTTCGAGGATGGTGTAAACATAAATTTTATTTTTATAGAGGGTTAGAGTTAATACAAAGATTCTACACTCAGACTCTTAGCTAATCCCAAATGGTGATGTAACCTCAAAAACACTATCACCGAGTTTAGAAAAGGGGAAAGAGTGATTGGGATAGCGCTATGCAGCTGCGAGTCTTATAGAGTGAAAATAAATAAATATTAGTTTGGATCTATTTATATCTGCATATGAGGGTGTCCCTGTTTTGGTTATTCAACTTTGCGATTTTTATTTTGGTATGTGAAGTTCCCCAGTTTGTTTGGATCATATAAGTTGGATAATAAAGTATTTACTATATTTTTTATATTTTTTAAAAAACAGTCTGATTTGGATCGTATAACCTGGATGATAAAGTTTTTACTATATTTTTAGAAATAGTCTTGTGTCCTATGTTTTTCATATATATGTGTCTTATAGATATTTTTATAAAAAATGATGCATAGTTATAAAAATAAAAAATGATGCATAAGAAGAAAGAGGAGCAGGTGCTTTAAGATATATGTATTTTATTCCTATACAGATAGGGTACTTATCATAAAATAATAAACAATAAAATCTAACACATAGATGCCGGCATCTAGATTTAAAAAACAGTTTCAGTTTGAAATTTGTACTTGTTTTATTCTTGTTTTATTCTATCAGTATTACTGCTAGTTTGGGACTATACCCGTGGTTTTATGAAAGCAGCTCTGATTGGCAACACCTGATAAACAACAATAGGTTTCTATTACTTGACACACATGTATCGTATATTTTGTTGGTTACAATTACAATTTTTCAGTGCAGATCTGGTTTTACAATATATAAGCTAGATTAATGTGAATACCACGTATTTTTGCCTAGACAGCGATATTCCAGGTCTATGGTGGTTATTTACAGCAGTAAATGGTAGAAAGTGGATTTATCTGTCATATATACGTGTATACGTGTATAAGCAGATTGTCTCTTGTTATAAAAACCTTTTTACATTGTCCATATTCTGGATCTCCTGCGTTAAAGTTGTGACCGGCCGGTCCTTTGGTGAAGTAGTTCCGTATGTTTTCCTCTGTTTAGGTTAAAAATCCGGGTTCTTCCGGTGTTTCTTGATCCAATTGTGGATTTTCTCCTTGTATCTGTGTAGCCCTTGAGCCAGGTGATTGAGGCAGGAACGGTTACTGGATCCTTGGATAGGAATTGCACATATGGAGTCTGTCCCTGGAAAGTGGGATATGGCTCGATGTACCTATCCTAGCCAGCCCGAACACCAGAGACACCTCTCACCTGCTGGGCTCTGTATTTGGATCTCCTGTGACTGTCAGCAATCTCTACGCGTTTCAGCCTGGGGCCTTTATCAAGATGCTTGTGTGCTGTGCAGTCTGGATTTAAATATCGTCTCCATCTTCCTGATTGGATCTTGTTCTTGACCAATCCCTATTGTTTATTTGTTGTTCCTCCTCCTGGCAGGTTGTCTCATATTCATTAATGTTGTTAATATAAGATTATCTATCCTTTATACATCCTGACCTGTTGTTATTAAATTTCAAACTTATTAATTCATCTGTGATTGCATATGAGTTGTTATTTATCGTGAAAATAGAGATATAGATGAAAATACAAATACAAATAGAAATAAGAACACCATTCTCAAGCCTATGCTCCATTCTTCCTTAAATGTTTTTTTGAAATGTTTTTTTGTTTTTTTGGGGGGGGGTTATATTCTTAATCAACTTATATCATTTTATATCATTTGTTTCTTCATATTCCTATGTTTTAAATAGAAATAGATATTGTGGTCTCAAACGTGTAGTTTTGTGCTCTCGCTTTGATTTGCGAGAGGTAATAATCCTGAATAGTATATTGTTTATCAAGTAATAGTTTATAAATTTTATACAGATAACTGCCTATATTCCAGTCATATATAAACCCTTTTCTAACATAATTGTGAAATACGTTTCCTAAGTTTTAAAAGTGTGAGTTTTATTAGACCATTGTTTATCTATGTGTTTAACATCTTAATTCTATTGGTTTTCAGGGGAAAAGAAAATTTTTTTTTTATTATTATTTATACAAATAGGTTTGCTCCATGTTTTTGTGAAATGTTTTGTTGTGTTAGAGTTCCTTAAATCTCTTAGGCCTAGATTTGGAGTTCGGCGGTAAAAGGGCTGTTAACGCTCCGCGGGTTTTTTTCTGGCCGCACCATAAATTTAACTCTGGTATCGAGAGTTCAAACAAATGCTGCGTTAGGCTCCAAAAAAGGAGCGTAGAGCATATTTACCGCAAATGCAACTCTCGATACCAGAGTTGCTTACGGACGCGGCCGGCATCAAAAACGTGCTCGTGCACGATTCTCCCATAGGAAACAATGGGGCAGTTTGAGCTGAAAAAAAACCTAACACCTGCAAAAAAGCAGCGTTCAGCTCTTAACGCAGCCCCATTGTTTCCTATGGGGAAACACTTCCTACGTCTGCACCTAACACTCTAACATGTACCCCGAGTCTAAACACCCCTAACCTTACACTTATTAACCCCTAATCTGCCGCCCCCGCTATCGCTGACCCCTGCATTACACTTTTAACCCCTAATCTGCCGCTCCGTAAACCGCCGCCACCTACGTTATCCCTATGTACCCCTAATCTGCTGCCCTAACATCGCCGACCCCTATGTTATATTTATTAACCCCTAATCTGCCCCCCACAACATCGCCGACACCTGCCTACACTTATTAACCCCTAATCTGCCGAGCGGACCTGAGCGCTACTATAATAAAGTTATTAACCCCTAATCCGCCTCACTAACCCTATCATAAATAGTATTAACCCCTAATCTGCCCTCCCTAACATCGCCGACACCTACCTTCAATTATTAACCCCTAATCTGCCGACCGGAGCTCACCGCTATTCTAATAAATGTATTAACCCCTAAAGCTAAGTCTAACCCTAACACTAACACCCCCCTAAGTTAAATATAATTTTTATCTAACGAAATAAATTAACTCTTATTAAATAAATGATTCCTATTTAAAGCTAAATACTTACCTGTAAAATAAATCCTAATATAGCTACAATATAAATTATAATTATATTATAGCTATTTTAGGATTAATATTTATTTTACAGGCAACTTTGTAATTATTTTAACCAGGTACAATAGCTATTAAATAGTTAAGAACTATTTAATAGTTACCTAGTTAAAATAATAACAAATTTACCTGTAAAATAAATCCTAACCTAAGTTATAATTAAACCTAACACTACCCTATCAATAAAATAATTAAATAAACTACCTACAATTACCTACAATTAACCTAACACTACACTATCAATAAATTAATTAAACACAATTGCTACAAATAAATACAATTAAATAAACTATCTAAAGTACAAAAAATAAAAAAGAACTAAGTTACAGAAAATAATAAAATATTTACAAACATAAGAAAAATATTACAACAATTTTAAACTAATTACACCTACTCTAAGCCCCCTAATAAAATAACAAAGCCCCCCAAAATAAAAAATTCCCTACCCTATTCTAAAATACAAATATTACAAGCTCTTTTACCTTACCAGCCCTGAACAGGGCCCTTTGCGGGGCATGCCCCAAGAATTTCAGCTCTTTTGCCTGTAAAAAAAAACATACAATACCCCCCCCCAACATTACAACCCACCACCCACATACCCCTAATCTAACCCAAACCCCCCTTAAATAAACCTAACACTACCCCCCTGATGATCTTCCTACCTTGTCTTCACCATGCCAGGTTCACCGATCCGTCCTGGCTCCAAGATCTTCATCCAACCCAAGCGGGGGCTAGACATCCACTGAAGAAGTCCAGAAGAGGGTCCAAAGTCTTCCTCCTATCCGGCAAGAAGAGGACATCCGGACCGGCAAACATCTTCTCCAAGCGGCATCTTCTATCTTCTTCCATCCGATGACGACCGGCTCCATCTTGAAGACCTCCAGCGCGGATCCATCCTCTTCTTCCGACGACTAGACGACGAATGACGGTTCCTTTAAGGGACGTCATCCAAGATGGCGTCCCTCGAATTCCGATTGGCTGATAGGATTCTATCAGCCAATCGGAATTAAGGTAGGAATTTTCTGATTGGCTGATGGAATCAGCCAATCAGAATATAGTTCAATCCGATTGGCTGATCCAATCAGCCAATCAGATTGAGCTCGCATTCTATTGGCTGTTCCGATCAGCCAATAGAATGCGAGCTCAATCTGATTGGCTGATTGGATCAGCCAATCGGATTGAACTATATTCTGATTGGCTGATTCCATCAGCCAATCAGAAAATTCCTACCTTAATTCCGATTGGCTGATAGAATCCTATCAGCCAATCGGAATTCGAGGGACGCCATCTTGGATGACGTCCCTTAAAGGAACCGTCATTCGTCGTCTAGTCGTCGGAAGAAGAGGATGGATCCGCGCTGGAGGTCTTCAAGATGGAGCCGGTCATCATCGGATGGAAGAAGATAGAAGATGCCGCTTGGAGAAGATGTTTGCCGGTCCGGATGTCCTCTTCTTGCCGGATAGGAGGAAGACTTTGGACCCTCTTCTGGACTTCTTCAGTGGATGTCTAGCCCCCGCTTGGGTTGGATGAAGATCTTGGAGCCAGGACGGATCGGTGAACCTGGCATGGTGAAGACAAGGTAGGAAGATCATCAGGGGGGTAGTGTTAGGTTTATTTAAGGGGGGTTTGGGTTAGATTAGGGGTATGTGGGTGGTGGGTTGTAATGTTGGGGGGGGGGTATTGTATGTTTTTTTTTACAGGCAAAAGAGCTGAAATTCTTGGGGCATGCCCCGCAAAGGGCCCTGTTCAGGGCTGGTAAGGTAAATGAGCTTGTAATATTTGTATTTTAGAATAGGGTAGGGAATTTTTTATTTTGGGGGGCTTTGTTATTTTATTAGGGGGCTTAGAGTAGGTGTAATTAGTTTAAAATTGTTGTAATATTTTTCTTATGTTTGTAAATATTTTATTATTTTCTGTAACTTAGTTCTTTTTTATTTTTTGTACTTTAGATAGTTTATTTAATTGTATTTATTTGTAGCAATTGTGTTTAATTAATTTATTGATAGTGTAGTGTTAGGTTAATTGTAGGTAATTGTAGGTAGTTTATTTAATTATTTTATTGATAGGGTAGTGTTAGGTTTAATTATATCTTAGGTTAGGATTTATTTTACAGGTAAATTTGTTATTATTTTAACTAGGTAACTATTAAATAGTTCTTAACTATTTAATAGCTATTGTACCTGGTTAAAATAATTACAAAGTTGCCTGTAAAATAAATATTAATCCTAAAATAGCTATAATATAATTATAATTTATATTGTAGCTATATTAGGATTTATTTTACAGGTAAGTATTTAGCTTTAAATAGGAATCATTTATTTAATAAGAGTTAATTTATTTCGTTAGATAAAAATTATATTTAACTTAGGGGGGTGTTAGTGTTAGGGTTAGACTTAGCTTTAGGGGTTAATACATTTATTAGAATAGCGGTGAGCTCCGGTCGGCAGATTAGGGGTTAATAATTGAAGGTAGGTGTCGGCGATGTTAGGGAGGGCAGATTAGGGGTTAATACTATTTATGATAGGGTTAGTGAGGCGGATTAGGGGTTAATAACTTTATTATAGTAGCGCTCAGGTCCGCTCGGCAGATTAGGGGTTAATAAGTGTAGGTAGGTGTCGGCGACGTTGAGGGGGGCAGATTAGGGGTTAATAAATATAACATAGGGGTCGGCGATGTTAGGGGTAGCAGATTAGGGGTACATAGGGATAACGTAGGTGGCGGCGATTTGCGGTCGGAAGATTAGGGGTTAATTATTTTAAGTAGCTTGCGGCGACGTTGTGGGGGGCAAGTTAGGGGTTAATAGATATAATACAGGGGTCGGCGGTGTTAGGGGCAGCAGATTAGGGGTACATAAGTATAACGTAGGTGGCGGTCGGCAGATTAGGGGTTAAAAATTTTAATCGAGTGGCGGCGATGTGGGGGGACCTCGGTTTAGGGGTACATAGGTAGTTTATGGGTGTTAGTGTACTTTAGGGTACAGTAGTTAAGAGCTTTATAAACCGGCGTTAGCCAGAAAGCTCTTAACTCCTGCTATTTTCAGGCGGCTGGAATCTTGTCGTTAGAGCTCTAACGCTCACTGCAGAAACGACTCTAAATACCAGCGTTAGAAAGATCCCATTGAAAAGATAGGCTACGCAAATGGCGTAGGGGGATCTGCGGTATGGAAAAGTCGCGGCTGAAAAGTGAGCGTTAGACCCTTTAATCACTGACTCCAAATACCAGCGGGCGCCCAAAACCAGCGTTAGGAGCCTCTAACGCTGGTTTTGACGGCTACCGCCGAACTCTAAATCTAGGCCTTAGTGAGGAGCGTGATAGATATTTTTAAGTACGTTCATTACTTTACCTATGTGTTTAACATGTGTCTATATGTTGTTCGTGCTAGAAAAAGATTTTTTGTGTGTGTGTTTTAAGTGTTTATTCGTGAACTTTTTTAGAAGTGTAATTTTAGGCTCCTATAATATCTTTCTTGCCAGTGAGTATAATGTGGTGAAAGGTTATATATACAATGCAATCTGTATTTTTTATTATCACAGTTATATTAATGTATTTAGATCCATTTCTGAATTTAATCCAAATGGGTGTAATGTTTTGAAATTAAAAATACATTCTGCTTCCTTTTTGAGGAGGAGTGTATTCATATTCCCCCCCCCCCTTATTCCCAGATGTAATTTTTTGATACCCCAGTATTTGAAATCTTTTAAATTACTGGAGTGTTTTTCTTTAAAATGTGAGTACAGTATTGTGTCTGTCGCTTCGTGTTCTATTTTTAGAATATGTTCTCGTATCCTATCTTTTACAGTTCTACTTGTTTGACCAAAATATAGTAGATTACATGTACATTTTATGCAGTAGATGACATTCCTGTCTGTACATCTTATTAGTTGATTTATTTTTAGACAGAAATTTGAATTGGATGATCTTATTTCTTTTCTTTTTTCACTGTATTTACAAGATTTACAGGATATACAGGGGAAGAAACCTTTTAGTTTGTTTCCATTTAGGTCTCCATCAGTAATGTTGTTTCTTTCTCTATACTCACTCGGTGATAGTATCATTTTAAGGTTTTTGGCCCTTTTAAAAATTATGTCTGGTTGCTTTCTTACCCTTTTTCCTAGGATTTGATCTTGTTTTATTAGATGCCAATTCCTTTTCAGAATTTTTCTTATTTCAAAGTGTTGGCTACTGTATTCGGTTATGAATGGTATAAAGAAATCATCAATTTCTCTTTCTTCTTTATTTTTCTTTATTAATAAAGACTCTCTATCTACTGTTGCCACTTCCTGTCTTATCTTTTCTACAGTGTCTTTATTATACCCCTTCTCTATGAATCTAGATGTAAGTCTATTAGATTGAGATTGGTAACTTTCGAGTGTGGAGCAGTTTTTCCTTACTCGTAGATACTGTCCTTTTGGGATATTAGATTTCCACTGTTTGAGGTGGCAACTTTCTGCGTGTATATAGTTGTTTGCATCTATAGTTTTAAAATAGTTTTTGGTATTGATTTGGAGGTTGTTAATTTCGATTTCAATGTCTAAAAAGTGTATTTTCCATCTACTATATTCATGCGTAAATGTGATACCAAGACTGTTGGTATTGAGGTCTATAATAAATGTGTCTAATAATTCTGTATCTCCTTGCCAGATGATGAATATATCGTCAATATATCTGCAGTAGAGCACAAGGTTCGCCCCCCATGGGCCATTGTGTATATGTTCATCTTCAAATTGTCCC
Source organism: Bombina bombina (assembly GCF_027579735.1). Taxonomy (NCBI): domain Eukaryota; kingdom Metazoa; phylum Chordata; class Amphibia; order Anura; family Bombinatoridae; genus Bombina; species Bombina bombina. The sequence continues at coordinate 382,681,348 of NC_069503.1, forward strand.
ATGAATAAATTTGCGTAACTGGGGGCGAACCTTGTGCCCATTGCCGTTCCCTTAGTCTGTAAATATACCTCATTATTAAAATAAAAACTATTATTTTGTAAGATGAAGTTTATGCATTCCATAATAAATCTGTTCTGATGTTCAGGTAGTTCCTCATCTTTATCTAAGGTTTTTTTCACAGCTTTTTGTCCTAGTTCATGTGATATATTACTGCATAAATTTTATTTTTCCCTTAGGAATCAATGGGGCTGCGTTACTGAGTGTTACTCTGCTTTTTTGCAGGTCTTAGACTTTTTTTCAGCCGGCTCTCCCCGTTGATTCCTATGGGGAAATCGTGCACAAGCATGTACGACCAGCTCACCGCTGACTTAAACAGAGCTGGTATTTGAGGAGCACAATTTTGCTCTAAAGCTTACTTCTTGCCTTTTAACGCCGGGTTTGTAAAAACCTGTAATACCAGCGCTGTAGGTAAGTGAGCGGTGAGAGAAAACTGCTCGTTAGCACCGCACAGCTCATAACAAAAAAACTCATAATCTAGCCGTTTATGTTTTGCTTGAACCAGTTTAATTCACAGTAAAGGTAACACAGGTCATAATCTTCTTGGCTTTTGTTTATAATATTGTTAGTTTTAACCATATATAGCAGGATGGCCAACTGGCAGCCTGAGAGCTACACGAGGCCCTTGGCACTAGCCTTTGTGGCCCTTTCTATCTATTTATCTGTCTATCTGTTGGGTACTTATAGAGCTTAAACTAATCACCCATGGGGGTCTCAAGGCACTAAGGGGAGCAGATAGGAGGAGGGGGGAGGGGATGGGCCTTCAGTAGAAGAGCCAGGTTTTGAGGTCCTATCTGAACTTTGTAAGGGAGGTGGATTGTCTGAGGTGCAGCGGGAGGGTGTTCCATATCTTTGCTGCCATGTGGAGAAAGATCTTCCATCGGCTGTGGATTTGCTGATGCGGGGGATGACTATGAGTGCTTGGTCAGCTGATCAGATTTGTCTGGCGGGGGTGTAGAAATTTATGCAGTGGTTGATGTATTCGGGTCCGATGTTGTGTAGGGCCCTGAACGCGGGGGTAAGGAGCTTGAAGGTGATTCTCTTGTTGATGGGGAGCCAGTGAAGGTTCCTTAGGTGTTCGGTTATGTGGCATTGGCGAGGGATGTCGAGGATGAGTCTGGCTGAGGTGTTCCGGATAAGTTGGAGTCTCTTTTGGAGTTTGATGGTGGAGCCGGCCTACAGTGCCTTGCTGTAGTCCAACTGGCTGCTGACGAGAATGTGGGTGACTGTTTTCTTGGTTTCGGTAGGGATCCACTTGAAGATTTTCCGTAGCAGGTGGAGAATGTGGAAGCATGTTGAGGTGATGGCATTGATTTGTCGGTCCATGGAGAGTGAAGAGTCCAGGATGAAGCCTAGATTTCGTGCATGATCAGTTGGGGTTGGAGGGTGACCGAGGGTTGTGGGCAACCAGGAGTTGTCCCATGCAGATTTATTGGGTCTGAGGAGGAGGACTTCAGTTTTGTCTGTATTCAGTTTGAGCCGGTTGTAATTCCTCCAGGCGGCGACTGCTGTTATGCCTTCGTAGGTGTTCTTTTTGGTGGTGGTGGGATCTCGTGTGAGTGAGATGATTAACTGGGTGTTGTCGGCGTAGGAGACGATGTTGAGGTCATGGCATTGGATGATGGCGGCAAGAGGGGCCATGTAGATGTTGGAGAGTGTGGGGCTCAGCGAAGAGCCTTGCGGTACACCACAGTTGACTGGTGCGGGTCTGGAGGATAAGGGTGGGAGTCTGACTTTCTGGGTCCTGCCCATGAGGAAGGAGGTGATCCATTCCAGGGCTTTGTTGCAGATGCCGGCGTCATTTAGGCAGGTGCGGAGGGTATTATGGTCAACAGTGTTGAATGCTGCTAAGAGGTCTAGGAGGATGAGGGCGGCGGTTTCTCCACTGTCGAGCATGGCGCGGATGTTGTCTGTCTTCAGTGGTTTCGAGGATGGTGGTCTTGGTGCTGTGGTTGCTTCTGAAACCAGATTGGGAGTGGTCCAGGGTGTGGTTGGCCTCAATGTGGTCAATAAGTTGTAAGTTGATGGACCTCTCTATGACTTTGGCCGGGAAGGGAAGTAGAGAGATGGGTGGTAGTTAATCGGGTCTGTGGGGTCTGCCGAGGGTTTCTTCAGCAGGGGTTTCAGTTCTGCGTACTTCCAGACATCCGGGAAGGTGCTGGCTTTGATGGAGCAGTTGATGCTGCGGCAGAGTTCAGGGGCGATGGTGTCGCTTGCTTTGCTGAATATATGATGTGGGCATGGGTCTGAGGGTGCACCGGAGTGGATGGATTTCATGATTCTGAGGGTGTCCTCTGTGGTGAGGGGGCTCTAGATAGTCTGTGTGGGGTGAATTTGGGTGGGGTGTTGGTGGGTGTAGGGGGGTGGGTAGTGGAGGTTGAGTTATGAAACGTCATAGATGTTGAGGATCTTGCGGTGGAAGTGTGCAGAGAGGATAACGCAGAGGTCCTGGGAGGGTGGGATGTTGGTGGTGTCGCGGTTGGGTTTATAGAATTCTTTGATGACTGAGAACAACTCCTTGCTGTTGTGTGCATTAGAGTTGATTCTGTCTTGGATGGCTGTTTTTTGGCGGTTTTTATGAGGTGGTGGTGGGAGGTGATTGCTTCCTTAAAGGCAACTTTTTCCAGAAGGGTCTTGTTGGATTTGCCAGGTTCTTTCCAATCGTCTGCAGTGGCGTTTGGAGTCCTGAAGGGCCGGAGTGAACCAGCTAGCCTTGCTGATAGTTTGGCGGCTGGACGGTTTCTTGAGGGGGGCAAGGATGTTGGAGCAGACTGTGATCCAGTGGTGGAGCTTGCAGGAGGAGGAGTTGGCATCTGTGGAGGTAGATGGGGAGGATTTGTTTAGGGTGCGGTGCAGTTGGTCTTGGGTGATGTTGTTCCAGTTTCTGTGGGGCGGGTGGTACTGCCGGAGGTGGGTGGTGGATTTATTAAAGGAGAAGTGTATGCAGTGGTGGTCAGTCTAGAGGAGTTCGGTGATGTGATTGACTGAGATGTGGTTGCCTGCGGAGAAGATTGAGTTGAGGGTGTGTTCAGCTGTGTGGGTAGGGTAGTTTTCGAGTTGGTTCAGTCAGATGGTTCCAAGGTTTTACAGGAGGGTGGAGGTGTTGTGATCATTGGAGTTGTCAAGAAGGAAGTTGAGGTCGCCGAGGAGAATGTAGTCCGTTGAGGCGAGGGCATAGGGTGCAATGTGGTTGGTGATGGAGTTGCAGAAGGCGGGACGAGGTCCAGGAGGTCTGTAGATGAGGGTACCGTGGAGGGTGGTGTTGGGGTTGACCTGGATCTTGAAGTGTAGGTGTTCCAGGTGAGTGGTTGCCGGAGCTGATTGTTACTTGGATGATGTGTTTGTGGATGATGGCGATGCCTCCTCCAGGTCTGTTGCTGCAGTCTTTGTGGCAGATCTTGTAGCTGTCGGGTATTGCAGTGGCGCTGTCTGATGCTGATGCAGGGTTCAATCAGGTCTCGGTGAGGAAGGCGATGTCTGGGGAGGTGGAGTCTAGCAGGTTCCAGATTTCGAGGATGTGCTTGTGGATGGAGCGGATGTTGAGGAGGATGCAGTTGAGGTAATTGCGGCTGTTTTTGGGTGGGTTAGTTGGTTGAATTGTGGTCTGGAGGGAGGGGAAGGAGCAGTTGTGGCAGGTGAAGGGTCTGAAGGTGTTGGTGGGGGATGCGTGGTGGCAGGCGGACAATCTACCACTGTTGAGTGTGTGGAGGATGCTGGCGTCGTAATGGCGGCAGTTTCTGGAGCCAAGATTTGTGGCATTGGGTGCAGTCAGGGCATGGTTGGGCGCTGACTGGCTTGCCTTTGGGCACTATTAAATACAGCAGGAAGGTGGGCGGGCTGGTTAGCTGGCAAGCTGGAGTGGGGGTACGTGCTAAAAAACAGAGAGCAACAAAAATACAGCAAAAATACAGAGGGAGAGGGGAGAGAAGACTTACTTCAGTGGTGCTGGGAGCACCATTAAATACAGCAGGAAGGTGGACGGGCTGGTTAGCCCTTTGGAAAAAGCAGAACTATTGTGTGCCATAGTTTTGGGATCCTAAGAAAAAGGAAATAAATATGTGTACTTTGGGGTGACCACAACTCAAAAGAGCCCTCTGGAGGGAAGAACAAACAGAGAATACCCTGCAACGTTATCTAAATCTGGCCCTGTCCTACTGAGCATTTCTTTGGTCATACAGTATATTATTTGTTTAATATCTATAAATGTATATGCAACCCTTAAATGATCATTAAATTCAACATTTCAACAATGCATAAAATGTTTTATTATTAATAGTGAAACATTTTCGCAATATACATTCGTTATTTATTTTGTATGCTTTTGCTGTAAAATACATTTTAATTTTGTATACAAATAGGAAAAGATCCTAAGCATTCAAAAAATGGTAAGTGAAAACAAAACGTTTATTGTGTATCCATTAAAATCCAGTACAACAGAGGCTCCAACAGTAAAAAGCACAGTCTTACGCGTTTCGGCTGAGACGGCCGTAATCATAGACATAAATCCCTCACCTTGAGGGTGTGCTTATATAGGTATAACTCCCCCCATTAAAAACTAAAAAAAACCCGATGTAACCCATCGACTCCTAGAGCACTAGGATGATGACAGGTGTCGACTGTGTAGCAAGGGCAAAAGGTACATCGTTATCAATAACAATATCATTAAGCAAAAAGTAGAATATAAAACGGGATAAGTATTAATGCTCTTATTATTATTTTGTCATTTAGGCAGAGCTATTGGAATAAGGAGAAATTTATACATGAAGAGTTGTACATGAGAATACACTAGCCCATCTTCCATTTATAGCTAAATATGGGTTTCCGTATACGGCGGCAACCGTATGAAGAGTATGCTCTGCACCGGATGTCTTCAGGATGGACCCGCTCTGCCGGAATGAAGATAGAAGACGTTGCCGGTATGAAGATAGAAGATGCCGTCTGGATGAAGATGGAGCTGCCTGCCGCCTGGATGAAGATGGAGCCGCCTGGATGAAGATGGAGCCACTAGGATGAAGATCCTTCAAGCGGGACTTCAGCAACTGTAAGTGGATCTTCGGGGGTTAGTGTTAGGATATTTTAAACTTTTTTGGGTCATTTTTTTTTAATTTATGGTTTGGGCGTTTCGTAAAAGAGCTAAATTCCCTTTTCAGGGCAATGCAAAAGAGCTAAATGCACTTTTAAGAGCAATGCCCACACAAATGCCCTCTTTAGGTTTTTTAAGATAGTTTTTTTTTATTTTGTGGATGGGGGGTTGTAATGTTAGTGGGTCTTTGTAAAAAAAATTCAGGTAAAAGAGCGGTTTAACTTAGGTCAGTGCCCTACAAAAGGCCCTTTTTAAGGGCTATTTGTAGTTTATTATAGATTAGGTTCTTATTTTGGGGTGTTTTTTTTAAATGGGTATTAAAATAGGAATAATTGTTATTATTTTTTATAAGAATTTTTGTTTTTCTTTTTAGAAAAGACATTTTTTATTTTTAATGGACAGCAAAAGAGCTGAATGCCCTTTTAAGGGCAATGATCATACAAATGCACTTTTCAGGGAAATGGGTAGATTAGGTTTTACTTTATTTTTATTTTGTGGGTTTGGGGTGGTGGGGGTTTGTATACTGTTAGGGGGTGTTTGATTTTCTTTTTTATCAAAAGAGCTGTTAACAAAAAGCCCTTTTAAGGGCCCACAAAATGCCCCTTTAAGGGCCCTTGGCAGTTTATTATAGATTAGGGTTTTTTATTTGGGGTGAGTTTTTTTTTTTTTAAAAGGGTATTAAAATAGGAATATTTTTTTATTTTGGATAATTTTGTTTCTTATTTTTTGTAATGGTAGGTTTTTTAATTTTTTGTAATTTTAGGTTTTAGTGTAAAACAGCTTAGGTTTTATTTCACAGGTAAATTTGAATTTATTTTAACTAGGTAGTTAGTAAATAGTTAATAACTATTTACTAACTAGTCTACCTAGTTAAAATAAATGCAAACTTACCTGTGAAATAAAACATAAGCTGCTTTACACTAAAACCTAAATAGGGAATAGGGGTTAATAACTTTAGTATAGTGGTGGCGATATCGGGAGCGGCAGATTAGGAGTTAATAGATTTATTTAGGTGGCGGCGATATCGAGAGCAGCAGATTAGGGGTTAATAACATTACGTAGGTGTCGGCGATGTCGGGGCAGCAGATTAGGGTTGTTTAGACTTGGGGTTTATGTTAGGGTGTTAGGTTTAAACGTATCTCTTTTTTTTCCCCATAGACATCAATGGGGTTGCGTTACGGAGCTTTTCATTCCACGATCGCAGGTGTTTTTTTCTGACCCCCTCTCCCCATTGATGTCTATGGGGAAAGCGTGCACGAGCACGTCAAAACAGCGCTTGTATTTTGTGCTGTATGGAGCTTAAAACCACAATATTGCAAGCACAAGCCGGCTGTTTCAAAACTTGCAATGGCTGCGCTATAGGGGGTTAAATAACGCAACTTTTGCTGCATTCATTAAATTCCCTATAGCGCGCAAAACTTGTAATCAATCTGAATGTTATTGCTAACGATGTAACTTTTGCCCTTGCTACACAGTCAACACCTGTCGCCATCCTAGTGCTCTGGGAGTCGATGCGTTAAATTGTTTTTTTAAAGGTTTTTAATTGGAGGAGTAATACCCTATATTAGCACACCCTCAAGGTGAGGGATTTATGTCTATGATTACGACCGTCTCGGCCGAAATGCGTAAGAATGAGCTTTTACTGTTGGAGCCTCTGTTGTATCAGATTTTAATGGATGCACAATAAAAATTTTGCTTTTACTTACCCTATTTTGGATGCTTGTGATTTTTTCCTCTTTGTATATCTTCATCTGGAGTACCGGGACTTCAGCTACCAGATTCCGCATCCAGTGACGTCATATTCAAGGGACGGATCGGCAAACCGGAAGTGAGCGAAGACGCCAATTTACTGTAGCCACTTTGGTCACGTAGACGACAGCTCTCCAGCAGGGGCAATATTCCACGAGAGTGGAGTTAAACAGCACATGGAGGGCAATGGAATGACCGTACAGGCTGAGTGGTGAGTTGATCACGCCAAGCAGGGATGCTTGAAGGACAAGTGACAACCGGGATCGCCTAAAAGGTCTGTAGTTAAGCCCAGTGCCTGTTACTCTATGCTAACATTTTGCCCTAAATTACTGTGACTTTATCCTATTTTTGGCTAACTTTTAATATATCTATGAGGTTTTTTTGCCCTTCTCTAAACTCACCTTATTTGTAGCCATTTGTCCTGTTAAGGTAGATTATCAGTTTTGCGCCAACAATCATGATAGGAAAAGCAACCTGTTTAATAGCAGTGGGCATACTGGTTAGTTTAGGAATGATTAATTTTGTGTATATATATATATATATATATATATATATATATATATATATATATATATATATATATACGTATATATATATATATATATATATATACAGTATATATGTGTATACATATATATATATATATATATATATATTTATTTAGCTATTATATGAAGTTTAGAAAGGAATATATATCTGTTTGCTTAAATAGCTGCTAAATAAATTATTACTGAGTAACTAAGCTGAATCAGTGCTAAACCACCGTAAGGGAAGGGAAGAGGTGTAGTCTCTTTCCTTGACTGCACATGTGTAAACAGAGTTCATGCTATATCTGTGTATTAGTTTATGATTGGTTAGCAGGGGTTCTTTTGTTTTGGGAAAAAGGGAAATCAGTGAAAAGAAAAAAACTTAAAACAATACGCTTATTTGACAAAACAAAGCAGCATTATTCTTTGCAAAATTATTTGCAGATAAGAAGGTACATTATCATGCAGATTACAATGTGTGTTTAATGTCCCTTTACGCCTTCTAAAATATTGATTTGCGGCCCCCATGTCTTAGGAAGTTAATAAGTTTTTCCATAGGTAAATGCTTAAAAATAAACAGGAAAAATCTTTGTAAAAAATCATTTAGGGCCAGGTTACAAGTGGAGCGCAATTTAGCATTTTCACTAGAGTGCTAATAGCACTTGAAGTAAACTTTTGCACGCGTCGTGTTGCGCTCGTATTATGAGTTGAAAAAAAAAAGTTTGCATGCTTGCGCTAACCTGATATATATATATATATATATATATATATATATATATATATATATATATATATATCTATACCGGTATATATGATGGTATTTTGGTACAATATATATCTATACCTATACCTTTATCTGATTCTTCATATCTTTGAGCCTTATAACTTTTATGTGCTATTTTTTTTAAATCATTTTTATTAGACGGTGTTATTATGAGTGTAACTTTACTTTGTAATGTATTTTTGATGTGTTTCGTGAGACTTTTATGTTTTGCAGAACAGTTAACCACACCTCTGAGAATTCGTTAACCTGACGAGCGTTGACTTGAATTGCGCTCAAACAATCATGTTCACTTTTAACTCGTAATACCAGTCCAATTTAACCTGCATGCAAAGGATCGTTTTGCATGCAAAGGAACGTTTGCGCTCCACTCCTAAGCTGGTCCTTAATGTGAATGGGCATAAACATTAGCCTGTGATCTGGCACTTTAGTTGGTATGAGTTGCTACAAACCCTTACAATTCTAAATAAATCAGCCCAGAACCATTTGAAATATTAAGATACATAAATGTATCATTTTTCAATATGGCTTTGGTTTGAGGATTTGTAGACAAAGTTACAGCTAAAACCCTTGTTCCTCTCTAAAATATTTGGCTTGGAAATAAATGTGAGTGGCAAAGTTTTCTTAGCTTCAATAGAAGATATAGACCTTAAAAGTAGAAATATTTATGCATTTGAGTTGTATGCCAAAAATATTATTAATTAACATCAATCTAGTTTTTATACGTGGTACTTAAAATTGGATTTATTAAAGCTAGAGAGAATATAATTTAATGCTTATAAAAACCTCTGAATTTCAAATGTAAACATTTGACAATTATTAAAGCTAATTGTAGAACTAAAATTGTTTTTGTGCATGGTTTAAACACAAACAAATCTCCATTAAAGGTATATTGCATAGACAGTTTGCTTGTTGAAATATATCACACGCATCTGTGATGGACCAAAATTCTGTTTCTCTAGTGTATAATGGAGGACTATAAACAAAACATTGATAAGTGCCCAAACAATTTCAATTAAACTTAATTTTGAGTTCATTACAACCAGCATACAAAAAAATATTTTGTAATTTAATTATAAAATCCTATCTGTGTGGCACTTCAATTATTATTAGTTAAAAAAGAAAAAAAACATTTACTGACCAAAATATACAACAATTTGAGTGTACCACAATATTAAAACCCCAGAATATAACGTTAATAGGTATATAGGGCTCCATGTACTAAGCAGTGGTGGTTGATTTGGAGCTGTTGAGGAGGAGCCTTCTTACTTCAAGTGAAGAGGGAGCCCCTGGGAGTTCGAAGTAACGGGAAGGGGATTTGACCGTTGGAGGAATTAGGCCTAGTGTGTGATTGGTTGGTACCTGTAAGGGGGCGGGCTTAGCACGCGCTGTTACGCTTTTAAGGAAAGAGCGGGAGAATCTGTCATCAGATTATTTATCAAACCTATGTGGAAAGTGCTTGTTCGTGGAAATTCTGGTGATGGCGCAGTTTGATGCGATTTTTGACCAACTTAAGTTGGAAGCTGCCAAAATGGGCCCTACCTGGCTCGATGATAAGTTACATCCCTTGTTTAGCCCGGTTATCGAACCCAGGGACGATATCGAGGATGCTGCTTCGACACCTGTGAGGCGTTCGAGGCCCCCAGTTCGTTCGGATCCGGATCCGGAGGGGAGTAATGGCAGATGGAGAAAATCCAGCCCCAGTCCGGGGTTAAAGGCGGCTGTGAGGAAGAAGTCAAGTTCTAGTTCCGGAAGTCGACAGGCCGGAGCTGAGGTTGCGGATAATGCTATGCTGTCCGGGAGCACTTGTTCCCTACCGGAACAATTTGAAGAGCCTTTAAAGAAGGGTGATTCTTTGCCTAAGGGTAAGACGGCCAATTTAGGCCAAAAAGTAGTATTTAAGGGAAAAAGGCAAGTTAGTAAAGGTGACGGCCCGCCGAGGCCTAGTTTACCGAGTGGGGGTAAGGAGCAAGCGAGTGTAGGTAGGTTAGAAAGTGCTTTAGTGAGAAAGAAAGGTGAGGGATTGAAGGTGTCGGGTCTGACCGAGCTGCCTCAGGCGGTTGAAGAACAGTTACATAATGTTTCAAAAACGGCACAGATTTTAAGGCCTGGTAGTAATATTGAGGAACAGGCTTATCGAGCGTTAGACGAGAGGGTGGAAGGGCTTGAAGTCAGTGAGAGTCAGCATGATACTGAGGTTGATAACGGTGTTGGAGAATTAGCTTTATATTTAGATTCTTCTGAGGAGGATTTTATTCTTCCTTCTCCCAGTGTAGTTAACACCATTCGCCAGTTTAGACCGTCAGTCAGGGTTCCGAGTGATTTGGTTTTAAGGGGTGAGTTAAGAAATTTGAGGGGTAGGAATGTTGATGTAGTTAAAAATTTACCTGTCTCTAACGATGTTTTTCTTTTAGAAGGGAATGAGACTGGGCCTGAGAATTCTCCGGGTTTTTTAATGGTGGGAAATGACGGCCTAAGTGGGGATGCTTATGGTCTGCAGGAATCCTGGACGGAAAATATCAGGCTTGATATTGAGGACGGCATTCCGGGGGCGGAACATTTTAATGCAAGGGGAGAAGAAACAAGGGTGAGTACGGCCAACAATTTTAATTTTGGTCTTCAAGGGATAATGGAACAGAGTCTTAATAATACTTTTCATAGCTCGGTTAATTCTGTTCAACGTCCAAGGGTGTTTTAGTGGATAGTAGGTTGGGTATGTCTACGGCTAGTAGGGGCATTGGAATTTGGGCACCTTCAGGGGGTTTGTCACATGTTTCTGTTTTGCAGGCGGAAAAAGGTCAACAATTAATAGCTAATACGGATCCCAGGACTACTGGTCTCCAGAATATAGAGAAGGTTACGGCTGCATCTCAAGGGGATCAGTCTGCAGCGTCTCAGGATCCTGGTACAGGTAATGAGCGATCTGGGGCTGTGAATCTGAATATGGGGGTTGAAACAGTTGGTGTGCATGCTGATCCTTTATCTATAACTGTTGTAGCGGGTTTAAGGGACTTGTTAGCAAAGTTAGAAGGGGCCAAAGTCTCGGGGGGAGTTGCCAATTCATGGGTTATTAGGGATTGTTGGTGAAGGAACAAAAGATGTAGGGTCGGTACCCCAATCTCAAGTGGTTGGTTTGTCCCAGCCAAAAGTGGCTAATGTTGATAATAAAGCGTCTGGGGGTCCTGAGCTTAAGATTGCTGACACGGCCTTGGCCAGGTCTTGTTTGTGTTCTATCGGGCCTTTGGGTATGCACTTGACGGTTGAGTTAAGGGAAAAGATATACAAGAGAGAGTTTATTGAATTATTTTCCCTCCTTCCTCTTGACCAGTCTTTTGAGATACCTGAAGACTCAAAAAAGGATGCGTCCAAGAAGGAGGAGGAAGAGAGGAAAAAACGTTACAGAAAATTACCAAAAACATTTACTAACTGGTTCCAGGCTTTTGTTATTTATGCTAATGTATTTGCTGTTAAGTTCCCTGATCATGGCGCGGCTCTTTTTTGCTATTTAGATGAAATAGCCGCTGCTCAGAGAACATATGGGGGTATGGCTTGGTGGGTTTATGATGAACAATTTAGACAACGTTTGTCGGTTAAGCCTGAGATGAAATGGGATGATCGTGATATGGGTCTATGACCCCGTTAAGGTCTTCGCAGCCTTTTCGCGGGGGTGCCGGCGGGTCTCTTCAAAGTGGGTCGTCGGCAACAGTCAAAAAAGGTTTCTGTTTTGCTTTCAATGAAAAGTTCTGTAAATGGGGATCGTCCTGTAAATTCAGACACGAATGCTCAGGGTGTGGGGGATCCCACCCTTCCATTAAGTGTTTCAAAAAGAACAAATTGGGAGGAACCCAGGAGCTTTCTGAAAAAAGGATTAACTCCGGTGAGGCTAAGCGGGATGGAGCTGTGGCTCGTACTCTACGCTAAACAGAAGGGCTTTGGTGAAAAGGCCTTATTATTGCTGCATGGTTTTGAGTTTGGTTTCAGAATCCCATCTTCAGGGGGTGTTGTTCATTACAGGGGTAACCTTAAGTCTGCTAGGGAATGGCCTGAGGTTGTTAGGAGTAAACTTGAGAAGGAGGTTTCTTTGGGTCGAATGGCAGGTCCTTTTAAAATCTCTCCTATCCCTCATTTGCGTATTTCTCCTTTAGGAGTGGTTCCTAATAAAGAACCTGGTAAATTTCGTCTTATTCACCATTTATCTTTTCCAAAGGGTGGATCTGTGAATGATGATATTCCGGATGAATTATCGTCTGTGTCTTATACATCATTTGATATGGCAGTTAATTTGGTTAGAGAGGCTGGTCAATTTGCTTTAATGGCTAAAGTGGATATTGAGGCTGCTTTTCGGTTACTTCCGGTTCATCCTTCTTCACATTATCTGTTGGGTTGTTGTTTTGAGGGGTCTTTCTACATTGACCTTTGCCTCCCGATGGGTTGTTCTATTTCTTGTTCTTTGTTTGAGTGTTTTAGTTCCTTTTTGGAATGGGCCGTTAAATTCAAGTCTGGATTCTCGTCAGTAGTCCATTATTTGGATGATTTTCTTTTTGTTGGTCCCCCTGATTTGGACGTTTGTTTGAAGTTAAGGGATTGTTTTTATTCAATGGCATCTGATTTTGGGGTTCCTATTGCAATGGAAAAATCTGAGGGTCCAGTTACGGCCCTTAAATTCTTGGGTATTACAATCGATTCCAAAAAAATGGAATGTAGTCTACCTGTTGAAAAGATCGTGGATTTGTCAGAAATGATTCAGCATTTTTTGGTGGTCCGTAAGGTGACTTTGAGAGAAATGCAATCTCTGCTGGGAAAATTGAATTTTGCTTGCAGAATCATTCCTATTGGTAGAGTTTTTTATAGAAGAATGTCACTGGCTACGTCTGGTGTTAGTAAGCCTCATCATTTTGTAAGGATTAAAAAAGGCCACAAGGATGATTTGAAAGTTTGGTTGGAGTTCCTTAAAAATTTTAACGGTGTTGCAATATTTATGGAAGCTAGGATCTCTAATGTTGATTTGGATTTGATAACAGATGCAGCTGGTGGTGTTGGTTTCGGGGCTTATTTTCAGGGGCATTGGTGTGCAGAGGTGTGGCCTCAAGAGTGGGTCGAGTTGGGTTTAACTAGGAACCTAGTTTTCCTTGAACTATTTCCGATTCTGGTGGCTCTGTTTGTGTGGGAAGTTGATTTGATGAATAAATCCATATTGTTCCATACGGATAATATGGGCGTGGTTTCTGCTATTAATTCTTTATCTGCATCATCATTACCAGTTTTGCGTTTATTAAGAGTACTAGTCTTGAAATGTTTAAGTATGAATGTATTTGTCAGGGCAAAGCATATCCCTGGTAAGCTTAATTTGATAGCGGATTCTTTATCTCGTTCACAGTGGTGTCGCTTTCGAGAATTGGCTCCTCAAGCGGATGTAGCTGGCGCAATGTTTCCAGACCAACTTTGGAAGCTTGGGACGGAGGATTGGCTGAATTAATTAAAAAATCTTTGGCTCCAGGTACTTGGACGTCCTATGTATCAGTTTGGAGGGAATGGGAAATGTGGTAATGTCAATCTGAAATCAAAGAAGGGTCTGATGATGTCACAGGTTGCTTATTGGAATGGATGTGGCATTGGGGAACTTTGGGTTTGTCACCATCTAATATGGAAAAAAGATTGGCGGCCCTAGCTTTTAGATACCGTTTATTAGGTCTGTCTGATGTTACAAAAGTTTTTTGGGTACGTCAAGTTCTTAAAGGCTTGAAGAAAAAGGCAAAGGTTAGAGATAAGAGAAGGCCTATTACATTTTCTTTACTTAAAAAAATTTGGGTAGTATTGGCTGAGATTTGTGCATCAAGATTTGAAGTAATATTGTTCAGAACGGCCTTTGTATTGGCCTTTTTTGGGGCATTTAGACTTTCGGAATTGGTAAGCCCTAGCAAGAAAGTTTCAGGAGGTTTACAAAAAGAAGATGTATTATGGAACGAGAGCAGGGTAGAAATCTTACTGAGAAGTAGTAAAACGGACATCTATGGGAAAGGCAAGAATATAGTGCTGTTCCCTAGTGGTGGAGTGATATGTCCATGTCAGGTAATGATGCTTTATGGGTCCATACGGCCTTTGCAAGATGGCCCTTTGTTGGTTCACTCAGATGGTTCCTTTTTGTCACAGTATCAATTTAGAGCCATTTTAAAAGGTTCAATTGTTTTATTGGGTTTTAATCCATTAGAGTTCGGGTCTCACTCATTCCGGATTGGAGCTGCTACTGAAGCTGCTATGTTAGGTCTCAGAGAGGATATAGTAAAAAAGATTGGTAGATGGGGTTCAAGTCGTTATAAATCCTATGTTAGGCCTGATTTGAGGGTATTAAAAAAAAAAAAAACCTTGAATAGAGCGTATGTTTGGAATGTTTGAGCTGAAATCATCCTGAATACTCGCTTTATTTCTTTTATTTTAGGTGTGAGGATCGTATGGGTGATGGGGCATTCGTTTATATACTGGGCCAATGCTGAGGCCAGTAAGAAAATGGGCGGCCTTCAGCTCGGGTGTCCAGTTGATCAATGGGAGGTCAAATGGTTTGGGATTAGGGGCATGTGCTGGGAACTCTTGTTTCCTGTTTTTCTAGATTATAGCAAAGTTTTTCATCACCCTGATGTTTTGATAGTGCATTTGGGGGGAAATGATTTAGGTATGATTCCTCAAAAAGAATTAGTGAGAAGAATTAAAAGGGATCTGGGCAATATAAAGGAGCTTTATCCCGGAATAAAAATAGTCTGGTCACAGATTACTCCTAGGCTGGTTTGGAGATCAGCAAGGGATTATGATAGGTTAGAAAAGAGCCGCAAGAAAGTTAACAAAATAGTTAGCTCTTTCGTAAAAAGGTTGGGGGGAGGTGTTGTTTTCCACCCAGATTTTGAAGTAGAAGGGGCTGAGGAATTCTACTTAAAAGATGGTGTTCATTTTAACCAATTTGGGCTGCAGCTATTTCTTTTTGATATAAAAGAAGCGTTGGAAAAAATTTTGGGTTTGGCGGGACTGGGCTGTTTGGTCAGTCCAGTCGGTGGCGGGGGTGCTAGTTCCCAGACAAATATGGTAAGCAATATGGCCAAGTGATTTTGAGGATTTTAAGTAGTTGCCTCTCCATGGGGTGAGTGGGCAACTGGTTTTATAGGGGCAAGGGGTTCCCTATTAAAGTGTAGGTGTCCTTGGACGGACTCAACGGGGATATAGTTGAGTCCAGTTTTGAATAACGGCCATCTTGTTTTGTGGGTTTGGGAACTAGCACCGCTGTGGGGAATTGACAGTTTTGATTGGAATGTTATTTATGAACATCAGGTATGTTCTGTTAAAATGTTTGAAAATATTTATTACACAATATTTAACTTATGTTGTTAATAAAATGGCTGCGGCCAATTTTTATACCAAAGTTGTGTGTAACTCCTTATTTATAGTAATTATGTTAGCTAATAATTGTTATAAGGTTAGGCCGGGGATTGACGACTTTAAAGGTCAGGGAGCCCCTGGGAGTTCGAAGTAACGGGAAGGGGATTTGACCGTTGGAGGAATTAGGCCTAGTGTGTGATTGGTTGGTACCTGTAAGGGGGGGGGGGTTAGCACGCGCTGTTACGCTTTTAAGGAAAGAGCGGGAGAATCTGTCATCAGATTATTTATCAAACCTATGTGGAAAGTGCTCCCTCCCTCCCTCCCTAATTTTGTTTTCCTTCCTTGTTTCGTGTTTGTCGCAGCAAGGCGGGGGTGCTAGTTCCCAGACAAATATGGTAAGCAATATGGCCAAGTGATTTTGAGGATTTTAAGTAGTTGCCTCTCCATGGGGTGAGTGGGCAACTGGTTTTATAGGGGCAAGGGGTTCCCTATTAAAGTGTAGGTGTCCTTGGACGGACTCAACGGGGATATAGTTGAGTCCAGTTTTGAATAACGGCCATCTTGTTTTGTGGGTTTGGGAACTAGCACCGCTGTGGGGAATTGACAGTTTTGATTGGAATGTTATTTATGAACATCAGGTATGTTCTGTTAAAATGTTTGAAAATATTTATTACACAATATTTAACTTATGTTGTTAATAAAATGGCTGCGGCCATTTTTTATACCAAAGTTGTGTGTAACTCCTTATTTATAGTAATTATGTTAGCTAATAATTGTTATAAGGTTAGGCCGGGGATTGACGACTTTAAAGGTCAGGGAGCCCCTGGGAGTTCGAAGTAACGGGAAGGGGATTTGACCGTTGGAGGAATTAGGCCTAGTGTGTGATTGGTTGGTACCTGTAAGGGGGCGGGCTTAGCACGCGCTGTTACGCTTTTAAGGAAAGAGCGGGAGAATCTGTCATCAGATTATTTATCAAACCTATGTGGAAAGTGCTCCCTCCCTCCCTAATTTTGTTTTCCTTCCTTGTTTCGTGTTTGTCGCAGCAAGGCGGGGGTGCTAGTTCCCAGACAAATATGGTAAGCAATATGGCCAAGTGATTTTGAGGATTTTAAGTAGTTGCCTCTCCATGGGGTGAGTGGGCAACTGGTTTTATAGGGGCAAGGGGTTCCCTATTAAAGTGTAGGTGTCCTTGGACGGACTCAACGGGGATATAGTTGAGTCCAGTTTTGAATAACGGCCATCTTGTTTTGTGGGTTTGGGAACTAGCACCGCTGTGGGGAATTGACAGTTTTGATTGGAATGTTATTTATGAACATCAGGTATGTTCTGTTAAAATGTTTGAAAATATTTATTACACAATATTTAACTTATGTTGTTAATAAAATGGCTGCGGCCAATTTTTATACCAAAGTTGTGTGTAACTCCTTATTTATAGTAATTATGTTAGCTAATAATTGTTATAAGGTTAGGCCGGGGATTGACGACTTTAAAGGTCAAGCAACGGTCATAAAATTGGTTTGGGGTGATTGACAGGCCCTGATCTTGCACAACTGGTTGAGCGAGAGCAGTTGGTGGCATTAGACAAGGATATCCTTGTGTAATAATAACTGTGGGCTTGCAGCAAAGATGGGCGGACATGTTCACAAGTTGGGAACATTATACATCCATTTGTTTAGTACATGTGACTGATACAACACTATTCAAAATTGAGTGTAGAGGCAAATACATGGGAAAAATACTTGAAATATGCCAGAAACAACACAATGTATGTTGTCTAGATATTTTCATTGTTGCAATGTTGGGGCAAGTTTTTTCAATAAGATTTTAGTTTCACAAATGAATTTATTGAATCTAGCCTGTTGACTGATTACATTCAGACATGCAAGTAAAAATAAAAAGGTTTACACATTATTTACCCAGTGAATACTCATACAAGATTTGAAAGTATTTCTTGAATTTTGTAATTCCATTTGAGAGACAGTTTTAAACAATAAGAATTGAAAACTCACACTTTTAGCATTGTTCTTTAAAGGGGCACTGAACCCAAATTTGTTATTTTGTGATTCCGATAGAGCATGCAATTTTAAGCAACTTTTCTTATTTACACCTATTCTCAATTTTTCTTTGTTCTCTTGATATCTTTATTTGAAAAAAAGGCATCCTTGTTTTGGTTCAGAACTCTGGACAACACTTTTTTTTATTCGTGGATGAATTTATCCACCAATCAGCAAGAACAACCCAGGTTGTTCACCAAAAATGGGCCGGCATCTAAACTTACATTCTTGCATTTCAAATAAAGATACCAAGAGAATGAAGAACATTTGATAATAGGAGTAAATTAGAAAGTTGCTTAAAATGTCATGCTCTATCTGAATCACAAAAAAAAATTGAGTTCAGTGTCCCTTTAAATAAATTCTACATAATTAATAGTAATGGACACGTTTTACTGAATCTAGGGTATTGTGGCTTAATTGTGCTTGGTTAGGGACATTCTTAAAAGGGATAGGAAAGTTAAAATGCATTGTTCAGACAGAGCATGTAATTATAAAACACTTTTAAATTCTCTTCTATTTTTAAATTTACTTTTTTTCTGTAGGTAATCTTTGTTGAAAAATAATATGTACATGTCCTTTACTACTGGGAGTTGTCTCTTCTCATTGGCTCACATTTTCATTTTCGGCGAGTGGGCAGCCTGCAGTTATCATTACACAAGTAATGTCAGATCTTGTCATTCATCCTGACCAGGAAATTTAACTCCTTTGAGGTGGCCAAGATGTTAACTAGCAGCGGCTTTATGACACAGCTACGTAACTAGTGTTTTAGGCCCACTTGCATGTTCCGGAAATGCTCCAAAGCTGTGTCCGCTGCTTCATAAATGGAGCCCAGTGGCTCATCAGATGTTTTCAGCAATCTCCCAGTACTGCATTGTTGCTCTGGAACTGACTTTAACTATGTGTTTAATACCTTTGCAGGGCTTAAACACACAGCTATATTCAAGCAATATTAATCATAACAGTAATAGTAAAATGCCCTAACATATTATAGTATTTTCTTTTTCTACTTTAATACTATCCCTTTAAGTCTGGCCTGCTATTCCTTGAGAACCAGAGTTAAGAAACACTATTCTACTATAGCAAAGCTGGCCTTGCACACAATGTTTTCATTTAATAAATGACGCATTCAGAATACCTCACTTGATTTTGCTATGCATCACGATGTGCAAGCAATAAACAATACCCAAAGAAACAAATTTCATGATATTATTATCTGCTTTAAAGCTTTTATAAATAAAACTAATTCATCATCAATTAAATGAAAAAGATCTGCCTTATCATTAGGGCAAGTGTAAACATTGTATTGTTTACCAAAGGATATTTCAGCAAATAAGAAAAATATGTTATCATTTTTTAATGCATATTGAATACTTGTTCTGTCTTCTCACAAAAACAAATAGATAGCAGAACAATAAAATGCTTGTTTAAGGTACAAAAAGGTTTATTGGATGGGAAATAGCAAACAAAAGTGGAACATCTTGCATAATTATTTTTTCAGTCCAGCAAATAAGAATTTTAATTTGTATTAAACACATTAAAATGTTTTGCTAAGCAGATGTGGACATGCAAACATATTACTGGTTAAATCAAATACTAAAGTCATTTGGAAAAAAAAATCTAAATTTCTACGATTTTACAGAGATTTTCTAATAATGTTTTTTTAACATCTTAAGCTCCAAAATAATCATACAGTAACAGTACAATTATCCACAGTCTTTTGTACTGAATGATTCATTTTGACCTCTTTTCAGTTGTGGATTTTCTATTTCTCAGCCCTTAAAATGCTCCCTGCTGAGTTTTAAAGGCTAACTCTAATACATATGTCTCTCTTATTGGCTTTAATTGATAACAACTGCAAAACAATGTATTTTATACTAACATTATGAATGTGCCTCAAGTCCTGATTGACTTCTCCAAACAGGGCAAATGGTGGTTGGAGTTTGGCTATTGATACACAAATGCAGCAAATAAGATGTTAATTTGTTTTAAAATTGTTTAGACTTGGCTGATACATTATTCTTTATAAACACAACAGAAACACAACAGGAATCCCTTGTATTTACAAGTTGTTTACTGCCACTTTAAAGTGTAAATTTCAATTGATATCTGTTATTAAAACTCTTAGGGAAAGATTAGGAGTGGCACGCTAGAGTGGCACGCTATCGTTGGCACGCGAGCGATATTGTTTTTTTTCTGTTTGTGTACAAGTTAATTTGAGCTTGTATTACAAGTTGAAAGTATATGCAAACGCATTAGAGCAATCGCGATTTACGCTAGAATAATTATCGCAACCTCAGAGCTCTGGTTAACTTTTTTGCGAAACTTAAAAGTATCACAAAACAGGTCAAAAATACAATACACAGTAAAGCTATACTCATAAAAGGCAGACAAAGGGCTTTAACATAGACATACATACATATACATGTCTAAAGATGGATATGTATGTATATGGACATAGAGGGCTAGATTACAAGTGGAGCGCAAAATATTGCTTATGCGAGTGCATTATTTGCCCTCCACTCCACAAACTCAATCTTGGGTTTGCATTTCCGAGAAGCTTTGCACTCCAATGGGAGCTTCGTTCCCATGTCGTGAGACACGGCAGAGAACCTAGCACAGCAAAGGGGGTAAGTCGTGAAGGCAAAGTTTAAATATATATATGAATATATACATATATATTTATGTGTTAATATATGTATATACACATATTTACACATAATTATATATGTATACAAGCATAATCATATATATTTCTAGGAATAACACAGTCCCAATAGACTGCAATGAAAAGGCACTTTTAAGTACCTTTTTTTTATAACACCCCATCACAACTGCTCAGTTTAAGCCCTTACAACTGCTTCTTCCCGTTATTAAAAAAAAAAAAAAAAATGCTACAATATTTTTATTTTAAACAACTACACTACAACTAAATTTTGGGGGCAATGGGGGACATTTTGAAAATTAACCAGAGAGCTAATCTCTGGTTAATTTTTAGAGCACTAATTGCTACAGCGAGCTTGTGGTAGCATTAACCAGCCACTTGTAATGGCTGGTTATTTATCATCATAAAGGGGTGAATTTACCCGTTTACTGCACAAGATAAATTAGCGATCCACTTGTCATCTAGCCCATAGTAAAGTGTGCAAAAGATAGTGTAGAGTCTCCTAGCCCAGAGCATATCTAAGGGTGATGTCCTGTAGGATCTGAGTGTGCTTGTGTTAGGGTTGCCAAATTGCTGCTTTAATGGACGGCCAAAAGTACTTGTCAGGGGCAGTTTAAAGAAATGTTTGAATAATGTTCCATTATAAGAACCCTGACATATGTATTTTTATATGCCCCCCCCCTTAAAGTGGCAATATGGCAACCCTAGCTTGTATGAATGTTGCAACTTTGTTGCATTTATGGAGCAGGAGCTTTATCTTACCTTTTTAAGGTTCAGGTTACTATATTCTTTTATGTCACCTCTTTACTTTGCCTAATTTAAACTAGAAAAGAAATCACTCACATTATGCAACTCACTCATTCCCTTTGCCTACAAAGGCCTAGTTTCCATTGAGTTGGTAAAGTTTGGAAATTGGTGGTAATATAACAATTCACCATATACATTAATAGAGATACATGTTTTTATCAGAAGGTTCAACAATTTACCACATAAATGGAAACTAGGCCTAATGGAGATAAATGGAAACTAGGCCTATTTCTGGTATTTAGCATGCCCTATCTATCTGTGTGTGTTGAGATAGCGATATATGTTATATATAATACCCACCTCTACTATGCTTCACAAATAATGTTTAATAACCTACTGTAAACAGTTATTCCATTTAGGCCCTATAGATCATAAGTTATAGTAGACAACAAGAATAAAAATGATCAGCATGATAATAAATACAATAAAACTAGAATCTAAACTTACAATCCAACATTGACGTGCGGTTATCTGGGGTGCACAGGTGCATTGCTGACATGGAGAAAGAGTGGCATCTATAATATATTGCAAATACAGACACAAATATCCAACATGTTGTGATCTTTCCTGCCAAGGTAAATTATATTTGGAGATGCGATGAAAATGTTGTGGACTTTTTTTCTAAGACTACATGAACTACAGAAACTGCCAATGTCCACATGAAGCCACCTCTTTACCAATTAGTTCTCCCTTGGTATCTAAATATTTTTTAAAAGGATCAAAGCCTTGAATGCGTGATGCTACTGGAAATTTTGCTGCCAAAAAGCATAACATGTAAAAAAACATCTAAGTTTCAGTCTCAATTTTTACAACACACTATGCCACATTCTAGGGTTATCTTCTTTCTTTCTCAGAAACTGGTTGACTGTTTTACTTTAGCTGGTTGATGTGAGAAACAGGCTGCAATTACTTAATTAACTCTATAGGAAGTTTTGCAAAGATTTAATAGATTATTGTATAAATTATTGTAACCCTGCTTACTAAAACATATAACAAATTAATACCTTGCTGTGAGCTTGATCTAATTCATCTGGTTAATTATTTATTGTAGCTAAAAAGAATACTGTAAGATTATTTAGCTATTGCAGTTGCAAAATTTACCAAAGCCACACAGTAAGTATAGAGGAGAGGGCTTTAATTTGACCATGTCCACCAAGCAAAAACAAACCCACCTTACCAATAGAAGCTGAGAGCTACAGAGAGCTGAAGCAAACACTATGGGCTCCATTTATCAAGCCATTCGTCCCCTACAACCATTTATCAGGCCGGACAGATAGCTTAGCATGCTAAGACACTGTGGCTGAGCTCTGTAGCAACCCAAGGGTTGCAGGTTTGATCCCTGGTGAGGTCCACTGAGCCTTTCATCCTTCCAAGGTCGATAAAATGAGCAGCGCCTTGAGACCCTTAAGGGTGATTAGGCGCGCTTTACAAGTACCCAATACATACATTTTTAATTTATAATCATTAACAAGGAAGGACACATGTCATGATGGCCCTAATAAGTTACATTCAGTAAATAAGGTAAATAAATGCAGGACAATTTAAATAAGCACAATAATAGATTCCAACCCATTATAGACTTCATCCTAAATATTACTTTAAAGGCTCATGAATTAAACGGAAAACAATCAGTGATCCTGTGTACCAACAGGGAACTTAAGGGGTCAATCTGGCAACTTTAACGCCCCTTATGTAAGTCTTAATGGCATTAAGACCTTAAATAAGGGGATGTGGGGATAAGGGGATGTGACCCAACAATAATAATCTCCACTAAGGGGTAAAATATGTTTACTCTGAACATAGGACTCATCAATGAAATATTTAATAAGGGATTAAATAAAAAAAGCTTCAGGGGTGTTGCTGATCTCTTTAGCACACATGCATCACTTATGTTGTAAGGAAATGAGGGCCACCTTTTTCTTCTTAAATAAAACCCCATAAATGAATAAAGATACCAATATATTTCCAGTCCTAATTCCTGACTCTCTGTTATTTAAAGTCAATTGTGGTCAACGCCAGTGTCTTCATTTCAACCACTTACCAAAATGATGCTATTAAATTTTGTTTAAGGTTCATATTTTCCTGTAATTTTAACAAAAAATAACTACATTAAAATAAATACAATTAAAACATTTCAGGGCACAATCTGCCAAAGGGACAATACTGACAATCTCATTTATAATTCCATATAAATTCAATTAATCAATCAGAATGAAGAATATAACTTTATGAAGGATGAGAAACTCTTGGACTTTCCCCCCCTATTCCTTTAGAACTAAAACAATGACCACTACCACTAACTCATTAGCATTTGCAAATGCACTGGTTAATTTTCTATAAGTGCCCCAAATGCCCTCAAAATAGAGGGCAATATAATAAAAAAACTGCACTAGGCATTTTTGGGGCTTTAACGTTTGTGGGAGTGGGGTGATAGAAAAATGGCCCAAAATATGCAACAGTATAAAGGCTTTAAAATGTACCCATATATATATTTTTTTTTACTAGAAAAGTTTATTTCTTATGTGCTGTGCTAATATACAATTAAATAAAATAGAGTTCAATTATGTACTTTAAAGTTGATACTATCTACATGTGACTATCTCATACTTGATTGATTTGCCACGCTTCTTTATTATTCCTACATTCAGTGATACAACTATTTGAATATAAGCATCTTTGGTTTTAATGAGTAATACTCCCCACTGTTTGAAAGCAGAGTCATATAATAAAAAAATGCACTATGACTTTAGACAAAAAACATATTTTTTAAAAGTATATATAGAAACAAAGAAACATAGAATTTGACAGTAGATAAGAACCAAAAGGCCCATCAAGTCTACCCATATGACACAGCCCCTGTGTTTACCAGCTCTGTTGGAAGTTTATTCCATGAATCCACCACCCTTTCTGTAAAAAAAAATGCTCACTCACATTTTAACAAATGTTTATTATTATTTATTTTGAAAGTGTCGCCCAATTCCGTAGTACTAAGTATAATTTAAATTGGGTGAGAACTTTGGTCTAGTGTTCTGTTCTGTGAAAGATCCAATACTTATTTCTTTAATGTGTCCCTTTAAAACAAGCATGCAAGCCTGTAAGTATTGTAATTACCTTAAAATCAATTTATGATATCGTAAAATAATCATGAAGAAATACAACAAGTAAGAAAGCTTTAGTTTGCTTAATAATCTTTGAGCAATGTCTCTGAGTACTGTAATATGACCTACTTGTATTCACTTCCTGCATGCTTTCCTAGATTAGCCAAAAAGATTAAGCTCATGTACTGCAATTAGCATCTTTTCCTCCTTTCCTGTAGTGAGTTGCAATGTTCTGCTAATGAACAAGGAAAAGGTGCGCTTGTTAACTGGTGCCACACTTACAAAAAAAAAAAAAAAAAAGAACAGCATTATTACTTTGATATGATTCATTTGTTGGAAAAATGTCTCTATTAGCAGGAGTAGTAACTGAGAACACTAATATGCTATTTTGTTGATTGCACAGTCTCTAGAGACTGCAAATTTGATTCCCATTCACAGCAGCAGAACAAAGATTCTGAGACTCTCAGGGTTACAGCCCTTCTGCTGTAGTGTGAAAACCGCCAGTCCCTAATGTCAACTGCTCCAGGGAAAGACATAAATGAAAGAATTGAGACATTATTGATATTTAATGCTTCCAAGCTAGAACAAAAATGATAGCAATGAGTTAATATTCATAAAAACAGTGCAGCATTCAGATAAACACTATGATTTTGATGTCCTGTTTGAAAACATACACTCAATGTCTGAATTTCCTCTAAAGTTCAGATACAGCTGATGAAAAGCAGCTGCCATCTTGATAGTTGCCATGGCAGATGGCACCAGCCTTTATGCTTTTATCAGTATTAACATCAGAACATTCTCTTCCAAGATGAGATAAAAATCATTGATGCTCTACCTGGAATAAGCTGAACAGCCCTAGTGCAGGCCTCACATACACAGTATCAGTCAAGCACATCTGAGCTTTCTATTCAAGGCTGCTGTAAACAACACACTTCTGATAAACATTAGTTATAAACACCACACGCATAACCTTAACTTGTTCTTGTTCGAATGAAAATAAGTGCTGTTGCAAATCCTTCTTTACAGATTTCCCTCCCCAAACATAACATGAACAGACAACGTTGAAAATACAGTACCACTTTCAAGTAATGGCTGTTAATTCTGAGTAGCTTCACAGTGCAATGGAATTCCTATTGATTTAAGAATAGATTTGCACTCAGACTAAAATGAGTTCATCACAGATAACAATATTACAAAATGAAAAATGATTGGATACTTATTATTGCTGCCAAAAGGGGCACTGAAACAATGGCTGTATTACTTTATACATTGAATACTATGCAATCTGTCTCATATAGAGACTCTGCATTATCCAATCACTTGATGCATATGATAAATGATATTCACACAATTGTCATATATTTATAGTCTGCTCCCAAGACTGCAGAGAGTGTGGATTTAAGCATCAATGCAGAACATAGCTATTTAAAAGCACTGCACCATTTTAATTTTATTATTTTGCGGAATGCACAAAACATCTAGATTATTATGCATTTATATAACCTAAAATTTGTCAGGGGTATAAATGCACATTGTGTGAAAATAATAAAGAACGGTGACAAATGATACATACTACAAGCTGTAATAAATGAGATGCTGTTAAAGGGACATGAAACCCAAAATTTTTCTTTCATGATTCAGATAGCGAATACAATTTTAACCAACATTCCAATTTACTTCTATGATATAATTTGCTTCATTTTTTAGATATCCTTTGTGGAAGAACTGGCAATGCACATGTGTGAGCCAATCATATAAGGCATCTGTGTACAACCACCAATCAGCAGCTACTGAGCTTATTTTAACAGAGGATATCAAGAGAATGAAGCAAATTAGAGCGTGCAATTTTAAACAACTTTCCAATGTACTTCTATTATTTATCTAAATCATGAAAGAAAAGAGTTGGGTTTCATGTCCCTTTAATACTAAAGAGAATGCTTCAGAAGTATGCAATATGTTTATAACTGTTATAATACTGGACTCTGGAAACACAAACATTCTTTTTTATTAATAAACTAAAACAATTAACATGTAATTGCACTCATAATTATTTTCCATGTATTGTAATTGTCTAAAAGTGGCTTTAAATATTTTTTTTATATAAGCATAGAATATGCATACAATAGCATATAATAGCAACTGTGCACTGGAGAGGTGTTAAATAAACATTCTGATGTAAAAATAAAATGCTCTATTTTGTTAGTGCACTTTATTTTACAGACATATAATTGTTATAATTGTGCTCCTTAGACTTTCAAGAGGAGGATAGAGCTGGTCTTGAAATGAGAAGCTGGCATACATGTGTATGCTTCATTCCCTGTCCATATTATGTAGAGCAGTAAGGCAGTGTTTCAGGAATCCAGCTATCATTGTTTGATCAGACAATGATTCCAACCAGGGAACCTGTCCACCTAGGACTTCGCTGAATGAGGAGCATTGTGCTGCCCACATTTTTCATTGCACAAAAAGACTCAAAAAGTGCAACCAATTTTGCTAGGGCAGGGACAGTCAATTACTGCAGTTAAATCAATTATGGGTGATTTTAATTTGCCACCTCTGTTGTGGTGGAATTGTCTTAGGTCTTCTGCTTCTTAACTATGGGTTGCAGGTTCACTTGTGCAAGCTTACACTGGAAGAACTCTGAAGCTGCCTCCACAGATTGATAAATGGAGCCCAATGTGTAAAAAAAACAATATTATATACAGCATTTAGCAAATTGTACTCAATAAATTGATCTTTTTACTTTTGTTCTTCACAGTCCATAGAACATAGTGGCTATTTCTGCTACCAAAGTCAAAATAATAGTTCTTGATAGCTTTTTAAACCAAACCACAGATTACTATTGCAGATAAAACATTTTCTTTAACAGAATAGAAGAATAATTAGTTTGATCCTAGCTGCAACTCATTGCATGGTCCTCATCAGAATAGCTGGCTAAAATAAGCTCTCCAGATTTGCAGTGTCAGAATTCTGGATGGTTTTTGTTGTTAGGGCAGCAGGGTGATTGGTTTACAGCCAAGGAACAAAGCAAGTTGGGTTGCTTCTCGGCCACCTGCCCACCTTTCCAGTGTCTAATAGTGCAGATGTGAGGCATCCAGCATTAGCTGTCTATGGGGAATAAAGGGGCAAGAAAAACTTGGAATATTTTAACATAGTAACAGTTTTAATCTGACAACAGGAAAGTCCATAATAAAATTGGTTTGGCCTGATGTAACTAGGGCATCTGGTTGCCTCAGGCAAAAAACACTTTTAGTTTTATTTTTACAGCTAGTGGAAAGTAAATAATTGTTAAATTAGTATAAAAAATGAAAAAGGCTTTTTTGATGCAGCTTAAGTTGTATGCTAATGTGTAGTGCAGTGTAATAAATGTAAACCCTATATAAATAACTAGCTTTTATAAGGCAACATGTTTCTTCCACATAGCTGAGGCTTGATGTATTTACTGATGAGTGGATTTTACACAGAATCATATCAAAGGTAGTGTGTTAAACTGTCATCTGTTCTTTTGTCAGGTCCTGTGGTCTCTGTGAGGTAAAAAATAGATCACACCACTATTTTATATAAAGAGAACACGCTGCATGGTGTATTCAACTTGGTCTGCTTCCACCATATACAAATTTTAGAGTTTATACAAAGCCAGGACAATGTGCAATAAGAAAAGAACAGCAGAGATGGTGTGAATTAAAAAACCCCAAAACAAAACAAAAACAGAAATACAGGATATCCTGCATTGCAGATCATAACATTTTTATATTTCATAATTATGAGTGAAATTTTGTGTTCTACTTAGTGATAAACTAATGAATAAAGGGCACCAGGGCAAGAAACTGCCATACATACAACTCAAGGGTCACTTATAGTAATAATACTAATACTATAGAGACACTAAGGGGTCGATCACAATCCCAGTTTAATGGTGTTTTTCTGTGATAAACCACTAGATAAGTTGTTCTAAAGTATTGTAATCTCCCCTATAGTGGAACTGATCAAAATCTATCATTTGATTTATTTTTAAAATGAGCCCTTTTAGATGTCGTCAAGATCACAATTGCCATTTTCAATGTTTATCCACAACACTTACATTATTGGTTCAGTGAAATTTGGCCCTATACTGAACATGTGCCAGTCCTGTTTGGCTGATTATAATACAAATTCTCTGTAATTTTTTTTTACATCAATGTAGCATTCTCCTGCTCTGGATAAGGCTGTCAGCAGCTACACTGAAGTTAATGGTGCAGTAGAACGGGTTGAGATTGAACAGCAACCCTGTGGCATGTTTCTTTTTAACCGGCCACACTAGAAAGAATAAGAAAGAGAATATGAATAGAGGACTTTTAAAAGCACAGGTATAAATAAATCTTCTTTTTAACAAGGTGAGGGTACGACTGTATTAATCGATTGTGCACAATTATCAGTAAACATTTTTAATACTTACTGTCCTTTTAATGACACATAATATTGAAAAAGAAAACCTCAAAGAATGGAATAGACCACTATGTTAGCTACAGACACAAGTATCACAGCAGATCAGATGTATAATCTCTGCAGCCCCTATTATGCCAGCAATACACACACACACAGGCTCAATTAACCCCAAAGAGAACAGATTAGATACATGACCCCTGCTTCCGCTATGCTAGCAATATGCCTGTTTGAGATCTCATATCAGGGTTTGGTCTTGCTGCCACACTTTTATGGTTGACAATCTGTTTAATGGAAAGGAAAGGCTGTTTGCTTGGCAGTGGATGAGGGGGCAAAATTAGCAGTACCCCAGGATACTAGATGGCATGGGTCTTGTAGCCCCCCTGCTGCTACAGGACCCAGTGCTGCAACCCCAATTATTAAGCCTCTGGTACTATACTTATTGCTGAGTATGGACCGTAGATAATTGGTTTGCTATATTGGCAGCATTTTCAGATTATAGGTCTCAGATTTACAGTTGGTTCAGCTTGCTTTATGGATGTGCTTTTCGAGCAACTGTGTGTTTGAGTAACACATATTATACTAATATATAATATATTTATTCTTATATGGCTTGAATAATATATGCTGTAATTTTCAAGCAATGTGAGTTCTTTCCTTGCTGTGAGCCTAAAATATATTTGTTAGATGCTGAGAAAAATAAATGTACTTCTCTAAACACACAAGATGCAAGACATGAAAATGAAACAGGGCTCCACTAGATTAAATCAGTTTATAAAACAAAAACATAGCACTGTATTGTCCATTCTTTATCTAAGTGAAGATTGGTGAGAAAAAATGCAATTAACCATTACTGTGGGTTTTTTTTTATTGAGTTAAGGCATATCTATGACTAACGTGTATCAATTAAATCCTCATGGCTATGAATGCATTAAAAACCATCTTGTGTTTCTGTTCAAATAGGAATTTAACATTATAATAAGAATACTTCTAAAAATGTAAGTGCTGACCATAGAAAATGCAAATCTAAAGATGAAAATAATTTAAAAAAGGCAAAAGAAAATAGCGAAATGATACTATAACTTTGAGACCTTGGGGCCGATTTATCAAGGGCCGAATGGCCCCTGATGCCCCTGTTTCCGCGCGAGCCTTCAGGCTCACCGGAAACAGCAGTTATGAAGCAGCGGTCCTTAACTGGTCCGCCTGCTCTGAGGCTGCGGACATCAATCCGCCTGATCTCATACGATCGGGCTGATTGACACCCCTGCTAGAGGTCAATTAGCCCCGAATCTGCAGGGGGCGGGATTGCACAAGCAGTTCACTACGGCGTATCATGTCCGCTAGACAATGATTATTCGGCCCCCTAGTCTCCGTTGCTATTGTAAATTGTGTAAGCTTATGGTGACATAAAACATCTTGATAGCCTTTAATGGAGATATGCCATCAGTTTACACAGTGTACAACAGTAAAAACAAGGCCTGAGACCTACATTTTGTCAGGGATTGTCTTTATATTTAGTATAGTATAGAGTGCATATATAGCTCAGACTCTTATCCTTAGGTTTATGAAGTCAAATTAAAAAGACTCATGATTGAGATACAATCTTTAAAAACTTTCCAATTTATTTATATTATAAAATGTACCTCTTTCACTTAGCATCCTTTGTTAAAACATAGCTTCCTTGCATACATGCATGCTCCTAAGCCTAGATAGACTGCCATGGAAAGTTTAAAAAAATGATACCAAGAGTAATATGTACATTTGCTAATATAAGAAAATTTCACGTTTAATTGTATATGTATATAAACATATATTTATTTATTTTTACATTATCTATAATTATTATTAACAATTATTTTTTAATATTTTTTACAATATTTAATATTTCAATAACATGCTTAAAGGGACAGTCTACTCCAGAATTGTTATTGTTTAAAAATTTAGGCCTAGATTTGGAGTTTGGCGGTAGATGGGCTGTTAACGCTACGCAGGCTTTTTTCTGGCCGCACCATAAAATTAACTCTGGTATCGAGAGTCCAAAAAAATGCTGCGTTAGGCTCCAAAAAAGGAGCGTAGAGCATTTTTACCGCAAATGCAACTCTCGATACCATAGTTGCTTACGGACGCGGCCAGCCTCAAAAACGTGCTCGTGCACGATTCTCCCATAGGAAACAATGGGGCTGTTTGAGCTGAAAAAAAACCTAACACCTGCAAAAAAGCAGCGTTCAGCTCCTAACGCAGCCCCATTGTTTCCTATGGGGAAACACTTCCTACGTCTGCACCTAACACTCTAACATGTACCCCGAGTCTAAACACCCCTAACCTTACACTTATTAACCCCTAATCTGTCGCCCCCGCTATCGCTGACCCCTGCATATTATTATTAACCCCTAATCTGCCGCTCCGTACACCGCCGCAACCTACGTTATCCCTATGTACCCCTAATCTGCTGCCCCTAACACCGCCGACCCCTATATTATATTTATTAACCCCTAACCTGCCCCCCACAACGTCGCCGCCAGCTACTTACAATAATTAACCCCTAATCTGCCGACCGCAAAGCGCCGCCACCTACGTTATGCTTATGTACCCCTAATCTGCTGCCCCTAACACCGCCGACCCCTATATTATATTTATTAACCCCTAATCTGCCCCCCTCAACGTCACCGACACCTGCCTACACTTATTAACCCCTAATCTGCCGAGCGGACCTGATCGCTACTATAATAAAGTTATTAACCCCTAATCCGCCTCACTAACCCTATCATAAATAGTATTAACCCCTAATCTGCCCTCCCTAACATCGCCGACACCTAACTTCAATTATTAACCCCTAATCTGACGACCGAATCTCGCCGCTATTCTAATAAATGTATTAACCCCTAAAGCTAAATCTAACCCTAATACTAACACCCCCCCTAAGTTAAATATAATTTAAATCTAACGAAATTAATTAACTCTTATTAAATAAATTATTCCTACTTAAAGCTAAATACTTACCTGTAAAATAAATCCTAATATAGCTACAATATAAATTATAATTACATTGTAGCTATTTTAGGATTAATATTTATTTTACAGGCAACTTTGAAATTATTTTAACCAGGTACAATAGCTATTAAATAGTTAAGAACTATTTAATAGTTACCTAGTTAAAATAATAACAAAATTACCTGTAAAATAAGTCCTAACCTAAGTTATAATTAAACCTAACACTACCCTATCAATAAATTAATTAAATAAAAAACCTACAATTACCTACAATAAAACCTAACACTACACTATCAATAAATAAATTAAATACAATTTCTACAAATAACTACAATTACATAAACTAACTAAAGTACAAAAAATAAAAAAGAACTAAATTACAAAAAATAAAAAAATATTTACAAACATAAGAAAAATATTACAACAATTTTAAACTAATTACACCTACTCTAAGCCCCCTAATAAAATAACAAAGACCCCCAAAATAAAAAAATTCCCTACCCTATTCTAAATTAATAAATTTAAAAGCTCTTTTACCTTACCAGCCCTGAACAGGGCCCTTTGCGGGGCATGCCCCAAGAAAATCAGCTCTTTTGCCTGTAAAAAAAAACATACAATACCCCCCCCCCAACATTACAACCCACCACCCACATACCCCTAATCTAACCCAAACCCCCCTTAAATAAACCTAACACTAAGCCCCTGAAGATCATCCTACCTTGTCTTCACCTCACCAGGTATCACCGATCCGTCCTGGCATCCGGTGCTGAAGAGGTCCAGAAGAGGCTCCAAAGTCTTCCTCCTATCCGGCAAGAAGAGGACATCCGGACCGGCAAACATCTTCATCCAAGCGGCATCTTCGATCTTCTTCCATCCGGTGCGGAGCGGGTCCATGTTGAAGCATCCGACGCGGATCCATCCTCTTCTTCCGGTGTCTCCCGACGAATGACGGTTCCTTTAAGGGACGTCATCCAAGATGGCGTCCCTCGAATTCCGATTGGCTGATAGGATTCTATCAGCCAATCGGAATTAAGGTAGGAATATTCTGATTGGCTGATGGAATCAGCCAATCAGAATCAAGTTCAATCCGATTGGCTGATCCAATCAGCCAATCAGATTGAGCTCGCATTCTATTGGCTGTTCCGATCAGCCAATAGAATGCGAGCTCAATCTAATTGGCTGATTGGATCAGCCAATCGGATTGAACTTGAATCTGATTGGCTGATTCCATCAGCCAATCAGAATATTCCTACCTTAATTCCGATTGGCTGATGGAATCCTATCAGCCAATCGGAATTCGAGGGACGCCATCTTGGATGACGTCCCTTAAAGGAACCGTCATTCGTCGGGAGACGCCGGAAGAAGAGGATGGATCCGCGTCGGATGCTTCAACATGGACCCACTCCGCACCGGATGGAAGAAGATCGAAGATGCCGCTTGGATGAAGATGTTTGCCGGTCCGGATGTCCTCTTCTTGCCGGATAGGAGGAAGACTTTGGAGCCTCTTCTGGACCTCTTCAGCACCGGATGCCAGGACGGATCGGTGATACCTGGTGAGGTGAAGACAAGGTAGGATGATCTTCAGGGGCTTAGTGTTAGGTTTATTTAAGGGGGGTTTGGGTTAGATTAGGGGTATGTGGGTGGTGGGTTGTAATGTTGGGGGGGGGTATTGTATGTTTTTTTTTACAGGCAAAAGAGCTGATTTTCTTGGGGCATGCCCCGCAAAGGGCCCTGTTCAGGGCCGGTAAGGTAAAAGAGCTTTTAAATTTATTAATTTAGAATAGGGTAGGGAATTTTTTTATTTTGGGGGTCTTTGTTATTTTATTAGGGGGCTTAGAGTAGGTGTAATTAGTTTAAAATTGTTGTAATATTTTTCTTATGTTTGTAAATATTTTTTTATTTTTTGTAATTTAGTTCTTTTTTATTTTTTGTACTTTAGTTAGTTTATGTAATTGTAGTTATTTGTAGAAATTGTATTTAATTTATTTATTGATAGTGTAGTGTTAGGTTTTATTGTAGGTAATTGTAGGTATTTTATTTAATTAATTTATTGATAGGGTAGTGTTAGGTTTAATTATAACTTAGGTTAGGACTTATTTTACAGGTAATTTTGTTATTATTTTAACTAGGTAACTATTAAATAGTTCTTAACTATTTAATAGCTATTGTACCTGGTTAAAATAATTTCAAAGTTGCCTGTAAAATAAATATTAATCCTAAAATAGCTACAATGTAATTATAATTTATATTGTAGCTATATTAGGATTTATTTTACAGGTAAGTATTTAGCTTTAAATAGGAATAATTTATTTAATAAGAGTTAATTAATTTCGTTAGATTTAAATTATATTTAATTTAGGGGGGTGTTAGTATTAGGGTTAGCTTTAGGGGTTAATACATTTATTAGAATAGCGGCGAGATTCGGTCATCAGATTAGGGGTTAATAATTGAAGTTAGGTGTCGGCGATGTTAGGGAGCGCAGATTAGGGGTTAATACTATTTATGATAGGGTTAGTGAGGCGGATTAGGGGTTAATAACTTTATTATAGTAGCGATCAGGTCCGCTCGGCAGATTAGGGGTTAATAAGTGTAGGCAGGTGTCGGCGACGTTGAGGGGGGCAGATTAGGGGTTAATAAATATAATATAGGGGTCGGCGGTGTTAGGGGCAGCAGATTAGGGGTACATAAGGATAACGTAGGTGGCGGCGCTTTGCGGTCGGCAGATTAGGGGTTAATTATTGTAAGTAGCTGGCGGCGACGTTGTGGGGGGCAGGTTAGGGGTTAATAAATATAATACAGGGGTCGGCGGGGTTAGGGGCAGCAGATTAGGGGTACATAAGGATAACGTAGGTGGCGGCGCTTTGCGGTCGGCAGATTAGGGGTTAATTATTGTAAGTAGCTGGCGGCGACGTTGTGGGGGGCAGGTTAGGGGTTAATAAATATAATACAGGGGTCGGCGGGGTTAGGGGCAGCAGATTAAGGGTACATAAGTATAACGTAGGTGGCGGTCGGCAGATAAGGGGTTAAAAAAATTTAATCGAGTTGCGGCGATGTGGGGGGACCTCAGTTTAGGGGTACATAGGTAGTTTATGGGTGTTAGTGTACTTTAGGGTACAGTAGTTAAGAGCTTTATGAACCGGCGTTAGCCCAAAAAGCTCTTAACTCCTGCTTTTTTCCTGCGGCTGGAGTTTTGTCGTTAGAGCTCTAACGCTCACTTCAGAAACGACTCTAAATACCGGAGTTAGGAAGATCCCATTGAAAAGATAGGATACGCAAATGGCGTAGGGGGATCTGCGGTATGGAAAAGTCGCGGCTGAAAAGTGAGCGTTAGACCCTATTTTGAGTGACTCCAAATACCGGCGGTAGCCTAAAACCAGCGTTAGGAGCCTCTAACGCTGGTTTTCACGGCTAACGCCAAACTCTAAATCTAGGCCATAGATAATCCCTTTATTACCTATTCCTCAGTTTTGCATAAACAACACTGTTATATTAATGCACTTTTTACCTTGGTGATTACCTTGTATATAAGCCTCTGCAGAATCCCCCCTTATCTCAGTTATTTTGACAGACTTGCATTCTAGCCAATCAGTGCTGACTCTTAAATAAC